>NC_051271.1:18791796-19091796 GCF_015220745.1 Sebastes umbrosus
ATGACTGGATGGAGGAGAAATTGATGGATTAATTTGACGGGAGGAAGAGTCGTATATGTGATTCCCACTCCTCCACTCCTCCTGCCGAGGGCACCCGAATGGAGTAACAGGCTGCAATGTCATCTCCACCTGGCCGCCTGGAGAGATGTGTCACGGGAATGGGGTGAGTTCGCTTAATTAGTGTGGTGTGTGTTTTTAATAAAGCTGAGAAAAACTCTCTCCTCTCCTCTCCTCTCTCCGGTGGGTGACGCGGATGTTGAGCAGGGCTTTAATATCTATCTGCCGCACACTCACTCACTCACTCTCCATCCTCTCCAAAGTGGAGCAGAGGCTGGGTGGTGGTGGTGGTGGAGGTGTTTGAGGTGTTGGTGCGGCTGGTTTGTGTTCCTCTCTTCTCTTCTCTTCTCCGCTCCTTCGTTCGTCCGAGTCCCCGTCACACACAACCTGCTGCTGCATGTTGCCCTACATAGAGAGAGAGGAGCACCGGCACCGGAGACCGGAGAGAGGAGCGTGAGGGGAATATTCACTAAGGAGCCACAGGCTGTTTTTAACGCTCTCTCTCTCTCTCTCTCTGACACACACACACACACACACACACATGGAGAGAGAGAGTATTTTGTCTTTTCTCACCATATACCTTTTGAATTTAACTTGTGTTTTCGTCACACAAGCTCTCCATCCAATAAAGCCTAATAATGTCTCAGCATCATCATCCACAAAAGAGGCGCGCACACACACACACACACACGCGCGCGCGCGCACACACACGCGCACTTGTGCTCGAACATACACAAACATATAACACACACACACACGCACACACACACACGCACTTGTGCTCGAACATACACAAACATATAACACACACACACACGCACACACACACACGCACTTGTGCTCGAACATACACAAACATATAACACACACACACACTTGGACTGTATCTGATCTAATTCAAACTGCTTATGAGCCGCGCGTAATATGGTGACATTGGGTAATAATGATGTGTATATATGGGCTATTTATAGGCACCATCCTGTACGCGCGCGTCCCTTTATATATAGCTATAGAGTCAAATTCAACAAGTATGCGCTTTTAAAAGAAGAGGTGCACTGCAATAAGCAACAGCATTTTTTTTATTATTTTTTTTTTTTCTTTCTTTCTCGCAGATCAAGTTTGAACACTTTTCCTGTGGTTTCACTGACGCTGTGAGAAGGAACCAGAATGCCAGTAAGCGGCCGGGTCACGGTGGCTGCCTGCACGGGCCCTCAGACCACCACGGCAGGAAGACTCAACATTCATCGCACGGACTCCGACGAAGAAGGCGCAAAAGCTCCGCGACCGCAAACCTGCAGCTGCCACGCGTTGTGACACCGAAGGTAAGAAAACACCACCGACCAGGAGAAACCACCACCACCACCGTCACCACCGTCAGAGCGCCTCTGACTGCCGCTAAGCGGCGCTGTTGCATCACATTATCCTCCACTGCTACTGATGAGAGAGAGGCCGTGTAATGAATTCATATCTCAAATTACAGTTTTTCAGGCTTTGAATGCAGTCACGTTGTAGAAACACATTTTCTTCCGTTTTTCCTCCCGCTTTCCCGTGCCAAGTCTGACACACGAAGTGGCTTTTTCCTCCTTCTCAGGGACACTGGAACCATCACACACACACACACACACACACACACACACAGATGTTACAATGTAACTATAAGAGTGTGACATATCTCAGTATAGGAGGCTGACATGACAATATAATTCCCATAAATCTCCATCAGATTAATAATTCCTATAGTGGCAAAGGAACATCCTTCATTTTTAATGCAAAAAACATATTGCATGTGTGTGTAAATCTATCATGATCATTTAGGGCAAATTATCATTCATGCCGTCATGCTGTATAGAGAAGTGAGGAGAGGGAGAGAGACTGTGGATGTGCTGCTCAGCAGTAGCCTATTTTTCTTGAATAGTGGGATGACACAAAAGGAGATCAACTCTGTAGGGCATAAACGCAGCAGAGTGGGAGCAGTGAATGTCGCGAGCTGTTGCTGTCTTCATTAATATAAATAAATCTTGTGCAAAAGCTGCAATGAATTCTGGGCGTGATGTCATAACGCCTTTTAAAACCTTAACAGTATTTTATAGTAGAGGCCTACTTTTCTATTCACTTTCTTTTTGGATGCCATCGCTCCGGAGAGTGTTTTCTTGCTCAGTTGGGCATAGCATGTTCATCCCTTCGCAGTATGCTATTAACCAACTATTGAAACAAAGCCAAATAGTAAAAGCATAAAAATGAAAAAAAAAATACTCAGTGATGCGATGCATACCATATTCTGAGTCCCCTTTCTGGCTCCAGCATGACACAGTGTTGAAATTATGTCGAGATGCATCTCCCTGAGCTGCTGCTCACTGAACCGTCCCTATTGTTGGCAAAACAGGTATTGTAGTTCAGGACTGATTGTCTCCAAGCAGCTAGTCGCTGTAGTCAGAAGTGAGACTGTGTTGTTGTGTCTCTCTCTCTGCAGTTAAAGCCATTTAATCCCTCACATTAAATGTGCTGTTCCCAACATGTTATTGTGCTGCCTTTAACAAGATGGCCCTCTTGAGATTATTTTGATGGCACCTAAGTGGAGCTGGCGATATTCACACAGACGTTAAGTTCTTGTACCCTTCTTGATACAATTTTATTGTAGAAATCTTATTCTTTTCATATTCAGAGAGGTTTCCTTGCAGATAAAAAAGGCTGCAGTAGGTGAGCAATCAGACTGTTCTTCTGTGTCATCCTGGACTCAGTGTTTTGGTTTTTAATTGTGCGCAGGACATTTTTAGAGCTAGAGCCCAAAATTAGCCCAAAATCTACATATGCCTGCAAGTGGGGAAAGGGAGCATTTGTGCAGAAATATTTCTTTTCATGAAAGATACATAAGTGTTACCTCTGTTGAACTGCTGTTGTACTGAAGTGCTCTCGGTATTGCAATTGTTATTGTGCGTTAAGTCTCAAAGAAGAGCTTATCAACAAAACAGATTTACCTTAGCTGTTTGATCGTCATATAATTACTGAGAATATTGCTCTGGTATCTTTCAGGTGGTTTTATGGTACTAGTTGTTTTTCATAGCTCAATCACAAATACTAAAATAAAGCATCCTCATATCCTCTCCCTTTTTTCCTCCTCCTTTTTTCCATGAGGATTTTAGGTAGGAGTATGCACACAAGATAGCAACCTAGAGCTTATGAAGAATAATTATAAAGACGCTTAAAAAAGAGAAAAGCCAAAGAACCTGTGGGTGGAATATGCACCTTCCTGCCCTGCATTGTATCTGTATTTGTCCTGAAGGAGGTATTGACATATCCTGAGATAAGAGCTACAGCAAATAATCCCTTTATCTGCACAGTATTTTTGGTTGGAGCTCACTATCCACTGAACTTGACAAACTGCATGTTTGAAAAGACGGTGATGTGGTTCTGCCTAGAACATTTAACAGCCAAACCGTGTGCAGCCACCAAGCCTCTGGCGTGGCCTTCAGCTTCAGCTGTCATCTGCTGAGTGAGTGCTTTCTTTAAAGTCAATTAAACCTGCTACTCCGCCTGAACTGCGTTGCGCCAGTTAAGCTTGTCCCGACAACTTTCCACTACGAAAATTTGGTTTCATTTTGACTTTCAGTGGCAAATTTAACACATGTTCTTGTCCACTGTAAGAAAAAACGGATGCGCTGCCTTCACAGTTGCTGTCTTTGAACATACAATCACAGGTCAAATGGCGCTCGCATGAGGCTGGAGAGGATGAAAATGAGCGTTTTCATTTCCCTGTTCCCAGCAATTACCAGTGAAAAAGACTGAGTGACATATGATAATGAGTCATTTGACCCCCGCTGATCTTCTGTATATTGATGTGTGATAGTGCAGTCTCAGACACAAGTTAATAACCCAAAAGCCTTTTAAGAATGTGCTGTTTAATCATTTAATCAAAACACAGTTGGTGGTCTCATTTAATGAGTTAGTGAGCCATAGTGATATTAAGTAGGGTTTGACTAATACAGGTTTTTGAACTGATATTTTTAGAATGAAGTAGGGCAGTCGTTGTTTTGTGATGATGCTCTACTTCTGTATATTTTTCCATTTCATACCTTAAAACACACAAGTATTCCGTATTATATATCATTTGAATATAGAAAATTCTTCTGTTTCTATGTTACGATTAATAAGTAGTTGTTCTTTAATCATCGGTGAACCCCCCAACTGTTCAGTAGTGGGAAAAATCAGAACATGCTGGTTTAAAATTTATAATTAAGATTACAAAAAACAACAACTGGAATTGCATCCCATTTACTGTTATGTTGAGCAGTGGTTGCGGCCTCATAATCCTGCAGTTTACACACTATTGGTTAGCAGTTCGACATTCAAGGGGCCTATGGCTAAATGTTTATAGCTAGTACACACCTTTATCAGTGTACCTTTAATGCTTTTTTAAGTGTTTCCTTAAGTTAGAGATTCCAGATAAGTCTTATCCAGCTCCAGCTCAACTTTACTGATAAGATTTAAATAATCGGATTGGAATACATCTTGAAATTGGGGTTTTTCCAACCTGAAAAATAATAATTGTCGTTTACTCAGGCTAGGATTTTGGAAATCAAATCCTACTTTTGATCAATCTTAAAATCTGTGTTTTTCATGGCTCAAAGGCAGATGCTGAAAATCAGGATAATCTTGATCCTACTTGAGAGGTGGTTTCAGGGTAGATTTAAAGGCATGACAAGCATAATAGAGCTCTAACCAAGAAATTGCCACGTATACGTCTTGAGAATGGATTAAAAACAGCATTTCATGTTTCTATTTTAATCATCAAATCCGTCAAAACAGTCGCATATCCCAAATGCCTCTGTTGCAGACGAATGGCCCAGCTGGATGCTCGATGAAAATGGCTTTTTGAGCTTTTATTCTTTATAAGGGTGTTTGAATTAATGTTGTTATATGTAGCCTTTTTTCGTTGTAACACTTTGCAGAATAGCAGTATTGTTTAGATTATTTTGACCATTCAGTGACACTTTGAATGTTGCCTTTAAGATCTAAGAAACAGTCTTTTATACCATTTTCATTTTGTTCACACGGATGGTTTTTGGCCTAGCAGAACGGTATTATTGATGACATTATTTGCTTAACAGATGGGGAGATAAAGGTTAAAGGGATGTTAAGTCATTTGTGACTTTTATTGAGCTGTATTGGCAGTTAAGTCAGACCTTCATCAACGTCTATAGGTCTCTGGCCAGCTCACAGTGATTTATTGGGATTGGGGAACGATCCAACAGAAATATCTCTGAAGAGGTCAAATTATGCTGTAACATTACTGCTTAGTCATTTCCCCTATTGGCTTGAGAATCAAATGTGTTGTCAGGCTTGCTTATAGTCTTGTCCACCATCTCTAAGCAGTATAATACACAAAGACATTAAGTTCTCTTTACTGATAACAACTCAAATTGATTGGTTAGGGTTAGTGATTAGGGGTGTCACGAGAACCAATACTTTGGTACCAAGTCGATGCCAAAATTCAGAAAACGTGACTGTATTCATTTGGGCTCAAGATTAACGGTGTCCTGGTGCGATAGAACATGTGTTTGGGACGCAATAAACTCACTATCGACCCGTCCAGGGGACGCACCCAATTTTTTCCCTGATAATGCTACATTGCGAACAACAAATCTGTGTTGAAATCGGCAGGATGAGAGCTAGTTAACGTTAGCTGTTAGCTCCGTGCTGCTTACTGGCTACTAACAGCTAATATTAACTAGCTATCGTCCTGCCGATTTCAAAACAGGAGGTGCCATTGATTATTTGTGATTACATTATTACATTATGATGCATTCAGGCTCTATTCAGTAAAAATGACTATTTGGCAAAGGTAAATTGAATTATAACGTTATCATGATGTTTTCAAATGTAATCTTGTAAAATGTAGTTTTTGGCGAGAAAACTAAATCCAGTAGTATGAAGGAGATGTTTTCACAGCAAAATAAAATAGATGAATAGAGAGGGAATTATGACCTGTTTAACTTCCTAACAAAAAACAGTGTGTAAACGGTAATAAAGGAGTGTATGTTGAAGTACATGGGAATTACTGTTTTACTTTTGTTTTTTACCTCGGTATTGAATTGGTATCGAGAATCCAGGAATTTCCCTGGTATTGGTATCGACTACTAAATTTCTGGTATCGTGACATCCCTATTAGTGATAATGGCAATTAAAATATTCATACAGTTGCATTAATTGAATTTGTTAGCCACATGACGGCAACATAACAAACTGTAACCACAACATTAACATATTATCATCTTTATAAAGTTTTTACGGCGAACTTGTTCGGAAACAATTGTTTATTTGCACATCCAACATTGACTCTACTTTTAGCTCTGTTTTGGTCTCCACCAGCTCCTGAGGGAAATATCTTACCTGTTTAGCTGCTAAATGCCCTGCTGTGTTTATTAGCTAGTCTCTAACTGCTGTGTGGTGCTGGGCAGGTGAGACACATTGAGTTTATCAGAGCGTTCTCACCTAAAACAGCTGCTTATTGTGGCTGGAAACGACGTTGGTGAGAGTGGTGAGACTGAACCAAAACAGTAAATCTGCTGGCCAGAAAACCAAAACAATGACAGGCGCTGAAACGCTCCACAGAGCTGAGAGCAACTGCAGAGTTGGGTGATAAGTCTCTGTGCTTTCATCACTACAAGCAACACTTTTAACATTACATATACAGCAGTGATTTGATCCATTATTAATGTCAACATTTTGATCAACGCTGCTTTAAACCCCCTGTGTTCCTTTTTAAAAGTAAATAATAACCTCATTATTGATTGTCAGTGGTCATTGTTAAAAAAAGATGCACACAGATGTGCTCTCCTTTGATGTCAGCGTTCATCTTTCAGTAGAGAGCTTAAGGCTTTCAAGATGGTGGCTGTTTCATTTTGGATTGTAACCCCCCACTGTGTCTATTTGAATAGTGTGCTTTTGAATTAGCTTGATTAGTATTAAACACAACATGTGGCTTTGAAAGTGAGAACATTTCCAGCTTCCTAGGAGGCTTAGTTGTTACCTTAAATGATAGCTTTTACACTTTGTCTGTCTGTGGGTTTTTCCAAGCTCAAAAAGAGGCTTAGGAGGTGCTTTGGTGTGGCCAGTCTGGCCCTGTCATTTTGGCCAACTTAACACCCAAAACCCATATTCCAATTTTATGCTTTCACAGACACCAGATTTTGGCTCAGACTGATATAAAACTGTCCTAGTTAAGACATTCTTTTGCATTTTAAATCCAATTTGATTCAGTTTTCCACGGCTACGAGGAACATATCAGTCACATAAATGCATCAGTACTATTTCACCGTTCTATTTGTCTCCAACAGGGATCATTGTGAGTCGTCCCACTGATTCCAGGAAAGATGGTTTCCACTCAATTTCATGTTTTAAACAGCCTATGTTAAGGCACAATTAGCTCAATGTGTTACTGAGATGATTAATACATTTTTACAATGAATCAGACGTTATTATGCCAGAGGAGATAGCCCATGTAAGGTAGGGCTTTCTCTAAACAATGGTACTATGGAGCTGCACAATAATATACTGCTGTAGCGTCATCATTCTGTTTCATAAAGAGGGTGTAAAAAGAATAGTTCTTGTAATTCTCTTGATAATCCAGCAGCTACATTACGAAAAAGAAAGTCTGGCAATGTGTGCTCAGTGCTAACTGTGCCAATGATGTTAAGTCTATTAGGAATTTCATCATTCAGCTTCAGAACAAGTAAAATGGCTTTTTTATCTTTCTCATATTATGTTTCTTGTGAAAATAGAAGTTCCTCAGATACACATCGAATTGAATTACATTTTTTAAAACAAAAAATCTTGAGTGTTGATATAAATAGTGACTAAAACAGCTGAAGGATTTCTTTTAAAACTGGCATGTGTGTTATGGGGGAAAGTCTGTAAACGGATTCAAGAGTTATAGGCCAAAAATACTTGTTTTGTTAGCACATGCTCAAGAGGGATATCACAGTGAGGGAATTTTCTCACCGGTTAATAAACTTGTGACAACACCGTGTTACCGATTACACCGGACATTTTACAAGAAAAGACGGCGCTCAACATATGTAGAGCCTACTTTGATCTTTACCCTCGGAGGGCTGTGTGTCTGGTCTCTCCGGTCCAGCTTTCGCTGCGAGGCTACAGGTTTTCACCCGGCTGTTTCCACTTCGCCCTCTGCACGGTGATTGCCTCATTAGTGTTATGGTTCCCATATAGCATTGGGTTTAGATCCGAAGTATTGCCAAATAGGCGCTTTAGCTTTTCGCTTTGACACCAAATCCTCCGCTATCATCTTGTCTATCAACTCTCTCTCGTCCCGTGACTGAAATCTAACTACTGCTACTCTGAGCTGAGACTCCGTACTGAGCAGAAATTTTCACTTTCAGATTGTAACGTCTGTCGTCTGACTATGTATTGATAATACGGCGCTGATACGGCGAAATGAACTAAAAGGGTTTTATTTCTATAAAAAAAGCGGAACGACGGTGGGGGCGGTGGGCAACAATGTAACCCGTGTGTGCCCGACCACCATGTAACACCGACTACCGCGGCAAGCCTAATGCACAACCATCGATAGACTGTATATAAGAAGTGGACGTAGTCACCCTGACGTCACGTTTTCAGGTGACAGAAAAGGTTATAATTAACTTTCATGAACTGAAAACACACTGTGAAAAGTTAAAGGTCTAAGATGAAAACACGGACAACACCCAGACAGGACAACTCCGTGGTAGCGACCTGTCAATCACAAGGTAGCCACACCCTAAAGCATACCCTGCTTTATGGTCTATTTGACTCTAAATGGAACCATAATTTACTAAATGAACATCATGCTGTATTGAAGAAGACTTGAAACTTGCGATTGAGACCATAAACTCATGTTAACAATGTTTACTGAGGTGATAAATCAAGTGAGAAGTAGAGTCATTTTCTCATAAACTTCTTTACAATCTGACTTTTGCAACCAGAGGAGTCGCCTCCTGCTGGCTGTTAGAAAGAATGCAAGTTGGCTTCACTTCTCAGACCCGGAGGTAGCCCACTGTGCTCAACATTGGCTACAGACGGGGAAGTAACGTTAGTTGACATGTTATCCTACTCTGTGTCTTCAATTACAGTTTGTAATGAAACATTGAGCTTAATTTGTTTGATGCAGTCAAACACAAGTGATTAAAGTGATTTGAATGAATGGCATAAAAAGATATAATGATATAGCTCTTCTAGACATCCCAAATATTATTGGACCAAATGGATCAAATTCTAATCACACATGAGAGTCATTTCAGGATGTTTGTAATGCTTGAAAAAATGATTTCACCGTTTTACTGCTGCTCCTTTCTTAATGATTGCATATTGGAAAAATGCTTTTAAAGCCAGTTTGTGCATCTTGTTAAGTGTCTTTAAGTGTCATGTTGGCTCAATTCTCTGATTATGCAAATTGGGAAATTATGCAAATTAGGTAGGTGGAGCAGACAGACTTGTCTACAAACATGCCTGCAGATGAGCTCTGGCTAATGTAAGAGCTCTCCGACTATGCGTTCTACGTGCATTTACACTTTGCAAGATATCCATATACAGATGTCAATACTAGGCGTACATGGGGCCTTTCTGATGAACATTAAAGGGGACATATCATGAAAAACTCACTTTTTCAGTACTTGTGCACATACATTTGGGTATCTGGAGTGCCTACCAACCCTCAAACTGTGAAATAAGACAACCCAGTCAGTTTATTGTGGGCTGGTTAGATCAGAAAAAGTGATTCAACAAACAATTCATTTGGCTCCCCTTCCTATGTCACATGCAGGCTCATTAGAATATATCACCCCCCCCATCCGAGTATCTTCACCCACATCTTGTAAGTTACCTTTGCAAAGGTGCAATACAAGAACAGCCCAGTATCACGGCAAAGCGTGTAATAGACCCGCCTGTGCATCGGAAGAAAGCGAGTCAGTGTCATGTTTTGTGTCGCATAGAAGTGAATATTACACATCTGCATGAAGGTGAAGTGTTTTGTAGTGACGAAAGTATCACTTCAGAGCTACTTACATATAGTATATACAGTGAGAAAGACCTCTGATGGTGGGTGGGGAGGTGGATGTGTCAAACAAACACAGGACTCTCAAGCGGGAGACCCGTGTTTGAGACTGTTTTGCAAGTTACGTTAGTGACGGCAAGTCTCAGTGAGGCAAAACGTGACACTGACAAGCTACCCTCTGGTGGACAGGTGGGTCTATTACAAGCTTTGGCCTGATATCAGGTTGTGTATTCATACAGACAGTATGAGAAAAACACATTCTAGTAGAAACCTAAAATACAAGTATGAACCTGAAAATGAGCACATGTTCCCTTTAAACTGTCACAACTGAATGTCTAATTAGCTAGGTACACACCTAGCCTACCTAACAATGTTAATGTGTCCCCTTTCTTCGCTGGCCTTTTTCAGCAAACCAAGGTGTTAAGACAATACCTGTGTTCATGCTTGTGGACACTGACTAGCAAGGTGAGGCTTGCTGCCATACATCTGTGGCTCCTTTATGTCAGTGTCATAGCCTGATGTCTGTCACAATCACGCTCATGCCTCTGATATGAGAGTGATGTTACTGGTTAATGCAAATGTGGTTTAAAATTAGATGTTTTGATGGGGTAAATGCAAATATGTTCCCCACCTCCATAGAGGAATATCCAGATGCACAGCATGGGCATGTTCATGAGAAAAAGTTTGAATTTTTGAATTTGAGTTGTTTGAAATAGTTTCTTACAAGAAGGGAATGTTTTCAACCGTTATCCATTATTTATGTGGTGATAGTCATCCATGCTTTTATCTCCTCTCACTTAGAACGCTGTAATTCAGTGTTTTTGCCTCAGTCAAAGGTCTCTCTCTTGTCTCCAATTTGTACAAACACAGCACCTAGGAGACTTCCTGGAGCACTGACTCTGCTTTTATTGATTCTGCTGTTGATTTTTGTGTGTGTGTGTGTGTGGTTTATTTATCCATTTGTGAAGCACAGGGTACCAGTGATTTGAAAAGTGCTATATAAAAATTAGTATTACTTCAATTATATAATTGTTTATCAACCAGTAAGTCTGTAAGACAATTGTGTTTCTCATAAAGCACAGGCCTTGATTTAAGTGGTGCACAGTGGCGCTTAAGTAGATTTTTATACTCACACCCCAGCGCACCAATTTTTCAAGGATAGGCTGCTTACCTTGGAGAAACACACACTGATTTGATAAACATGTAAGCAAAAAACAGAAACCTGCAATATGTGTAGTTGGTTTTCTCATGTGAAACATTTGCATACCAATAAATGCCCATAAAGTATAACATGATAATCAATTATTGTAAAGTATGACACTGTGCAATTGATTCTGTGCTTGTGATTATCTGGTATGTTAAAACACAGTAAAGTCATCAAATGAAATGATACGGCTATCTGCCGGGAGATCTTCAACATGTGGTAATTTTGATTTCCACATCAATATGACCTCGTTCCCTCCATGATTTAGTGTGTCAGCGTCTAGTCAGTTTACATTCTTTTTTTTCCACATGATCTTGTTGAGAGCTCTGCCAGGCAGCGAGATGCAGAGGCCAAAAATATTCCCAAAGCATCTGCAAATCATCCAAAATATATTACACCAGGTATAATGCTCCATTCCACGCTGGCGACAGGTGCTGTCTCAGCCAGACGGGGCATCTGGTGATGTGGGAACATTTGAAGCCTTGTGTCTCCTCCTGCCAAGTGCAGTTTTTTAACAGCAATAAGCAACACATCAAAAAACATATGTTGACCAGACTCTGGTGCCCAGAGATGTATGATCAAAGATGGATCGCATGTTAGAGGCTTTTGAAAAGCTGCCATCAAATGTATGCCTTGACCGGGAACATAAATTATTTTATAGTATGATATTTCAAACGTCGAATCTGTAAAATTGCTGGCTTCATCTGCTTATGTAATGTTTTTGCCTTGCAACCTAAAAGGTCTTTACGTAAATATGAAAGGACCATTATGGAAAAGAGCCACAATGTGGTGTTACAGAACAGTGATGACACAGAAATAATGACTGAATAATGAGTGTCCTCAGGTCCCTCACAGGCTTCATCAGAGATGGATTTTAAACCATATTTTGCCATTAAAGTCTTAATTAATGACCATTGTGAGCACAAAGGACACTCGCCCCCACTTCTCAGTAGTAAATGCCCTAATATGTTTTCACATCAGTTTCACAATTTATTAGATACAGAATTCTGCTGGGAGACAAGTCTGATGATTATTCTGATTGTAGGATTTTTCATTTTTTCTCTAACTACTTTTACCCTTCTCCGTGATGTAGGAGTGGATGATGTGAATATATATATATTTGTCTACTGTCCACTGAGATGTTGCCATAATGATTATCCCGTGGCATCAAACCCTTTAATATCTCTAGTTTTATCAGGCTAGTGTGAACAGTAATGAAAATCAATGAGCTTTATGGAAATGTTTGATTTTTACGTTGTGTTGACGTATTTTCCAGCTATTTAATTCACTAGATTATTATTTTATCCACAAGTTTTTTCAGCACTGTCACTTATAATTTAGGTTCCCATACAACGAAACTGCATTGTGAATTACATTTAGAGGGGAACTTATGTTGTCACAGATTAGAGCTGCAATGATTAATCGATTTATCGATAAGCTCGCAACTATTAAATTAGTCTCAATAAAAAAAAAAAAAGTCTAAATTCTCTGATTCCAGCTTCTTAAATGTGAATATTTTCTGGTTTCTTTACTCCTCTATGACAGTAAACTGAATATCTTTGAGTTGTGGACAAAACAAGACATTTGAGGACGTCATCTTGGGCTTTGAGAAACACTGATCAACATTTTTCACCATTTTCTGATATTTTATAAACCAAACAACTAATGGATTAATCGAGAAAATAATCAACAGATTAATCGACAATGAAAATAATCATTAGTTTCAGCCCTGTTGCAGATTACGTTTGTTTTTGACGTATCACAAATAAGTTTCTAATGATTTTCCGCGTATAGGGAGGAGGTCGGGGTAGTGGATGTGTCAAACAAACACAGAACTTTTACCCAGGAGGCAGTTGTTTGTGTCCCGTGTGAAACCAAAACTCAGCGTTCACTTATTTTACTTTACATCCGTAACTTAAATAACGCAACAAACATAGTCATTTCAAGCCAAAAACATAATTAATTGAGCGAAACTTAGAACATGACGTGTATTTATCTTTCTGCTGCTGTAGCCGTTGTTACGAGGTCCGCTGTGATTTTTACAGTAAAGAGATTCTGGCACATTTTCAAACACGAGACCGACGACATGTAAAACTGGCAGCACATTTATGAGATAATGAGCAGAAAAACACGGAAGGGAAAAGAACATGCTACATGGGCAATGTTTCTTCATGGAAAAAACAACGCATTTTTAAGTACATTTATGTGTACAAACCGAGTTAGTCCCAAATCTTCCATATATGACATCAGATAAAAACAAGACTTTCGCCATTCTACATCTGTCTGGCTCGGAAAATGGCATATCAATATTTATTTTTTATTTCCTCAATTTATTACAGCAATATGTAGTCTTTAGAAGAAATTTGGTGGATTAATAAATGTCTTCACTTTCATCAATAATAGATCGTTCAAGAGAGTGGTGCACTTGTCATGCATTAAAATGAGGACAAATTCAGTTTTCGGTTAAAAATTTAAAGGAGAATTTATTCCATCATTACATGAGGTTGTCTAACAAGGCTTGCCAATGATTGTCTACAACCGTCGTGTGTCATTTTAATGTTTCAGGTCCTCTGAATAATTGAAAGCTAGAAAAAATCACATCGTATATTCATAAGAACGGCCCAGTCTTAGCTCATCATACTGCGCTGAGTTCTTGTATCCCTGGTGTTCATACAGTTTGGGGTCAGTTACAATTTTAACGTATAGTTTTGAATTAATACAAGTTTGCTGCAAAAGTCATATAAACAAACAACTCCTCCAAACTTGTATCATCAACATTATATCCCTGTATTTTGTTGCAGCACCTAACAGTACAAGTTCTTCTACTGTTAGGTTATATCATTATTATAAATGCAAACATTCACACCGTAAGCTTCATAATTAATCCTCCTTCACATCTTAAATACAGTTAACTGCAATTCTAATGTAAAATCTAATGGAGCTTATCAAACTACCTCACAATATGGCCTCTCTCCATCTTTCCAAGGTCACAACTATTGTGCCTGAATGACTATACACTTCCCCACCTTGGCACGGCTTCATAATAACTTTATTTCCGTGCCCTTTCTTCCCATTCCTTGCCCCACCCTCACCTTTTGCCTTTTAGTTCCCCCCGCAGGGGTTGTGTATTTCTCTTGCTTCACATCCTGCAGCACGAAAACACAAATACCCTCAAAGTCAAACATAGACACACAGATATAGACACACAGTTACAAAAACACACATCGCAGTCCCCCCGATGAATGAGGGAGTGTGTCCTTTCTGGTGTTTGGCATTGCCCTTGTTTATTCATATTTATTACCAATAAAATATGAATGACAGAGCAGTCGTGGACATTTTCTGTTCCCCTGGTTCCACACGTACCACAAGAAAAAAAAGATAGAATTGGCCAGAAGTGTGTCTCTCAAACACATGTACACACAGTTCTCCGCATTGCTAAAATTTTGATGTGGAAAAAGGCTGTTAAAAGACTGTGTCTAGCAGGAAGGCGGTTATATCGACGACAAGCAGGAAGGCACTTAGAACTTACATCAATGTTAAACAAATAGAATGTGATATTTCAAACAAGACCTTTTCACCATATTCCCGCTGTCGAATGAAGACAACAAACATTTGTGTTTTGCAATTCAATGTCTGGGTGGGTGGATAATGATGCACACTGCGCGTTAGTAAATGCAGAACAATCCCTGGCAAATATAAACCCTGGTGCTCCCAGGTCAGGAAAAGCATATTTAAGTATATGATGTTAAATTGCACCTGTATTAAAATATTCAGAGGAAGCGCTGAAATTGCTTTGAAATGAAACCAAAGTCTTATTTTATTTTGTTGTAGTTGTAGTAGAACGTAGTAAAAGGGCACTGGTGTTAAGATCGTGAATAATTATGTGTGACTATGTTGTGTTTGTTTCTCAGTTGGTAAAATTTCCATATCTAAGTGTACTGTTGTTGTGCCTTCAAATTAAACATAAAAAGTGTCCCTTGTTCCAGTCTATTGCAAAATATTTTTTGCTAAAGTGCAGGGAGTCATTTGATTCAATATCAAATATGTTTTGTATTTAGTTTGGTTTGTTGACGATCTTTGTCATACATTTATAAAATACAACATATCAGAATTATCAGGGATGGAACAACGAAGTCCTGGGCTTTGTCCAAAATCGCATACTAAGCACTACGTACCCAATATGTGTGCTATCGTTCAACATACTTTAGCGTGAATAAACGGTAGTATGTATCTTTTCAGATGCACTGAGAAGTAATTTACGACATCACCTCCTGAAAGCCTCCTTCCCGTTTGGAGACGTGTAACCATGGTAACCCGTGCCAACCTCATGTAACCAAAACAAATATTTGTGAGAATCATAAAGTCGGAACTGATTTAAAAAATATCAGAGCTGTCAATCGATTAAAATACTGAATTATGATTAATTGCTAGTCCAAAGTTAAACACAATTAGTCGTAAAGTAATCACACATTTTTTTATCTGTTCAAAATGTACATTAAGTGGAGATTTGTCAAGTATTTAATACTCTTATCTACATGGGAGTGAGACAAAACGTAAACTCTGCAGTGAGGGAATTCTTCGGGTTGCGCAAGAAAAACAAAGTCCTTCTTGATCCTGCTCCGGTGTGCAGGGAATGTGGGGTTACAGTATTAGCCAAAGGAGCTAATACTTAAAACATGCTGCATAGTCACCTTCGCAATCATCATGCTGAGCATTTCGCCACCGTAGAGCGAGTAAGTTGTATTTTTAGCATAGCTATAAACATGTCAGTTGAGTTATATGAGTACGACGTTAGCATATCTTGGTTAGTGAATGACTACATGAGCTGGCTGGCTAAGCTGGGTGGTGTTGGCTGGCCGGCTCGGCTAGTTGAAGCCAAGCAATGGTAGCCAACCGCCGACAGCTTGTACTTTTCTTGTGGTCAGGCAGCAGCATCCAAGAAACGTGAGAAATCATCAGGGAAAGAAAAAGGGGCAGGTCAGCTCAGCCTATTTATTATATTGTATTTGTTTATTCAGTTAAGACACACTCACTGCCGTGTAAAATACACTGTTATCCGTTGTTTTGGAAAGAAAACAAACAAACAAACGGTGGACCAAATAAAGTTAAAGATGTATTTTAAGTGATTGCGTCATTCTTTTAATGATATTGCGATAATATCGTTATCGTGATATTTTTTGCCATGATAATCGTATTGGGACAAATTGGTATCTTGACAGCCCCATTGGCAATACAAGGCAATTAATACATGTAATTGTAACATATAGTACCTTTAAATTGAAGTGTTATTGATGTTACAGAGCTGTCCGTTAACGGCTGTTATGAAAGTTGTTGTCACGACCACATTGCATTTTGGGATATTTATGCCGCCGTGGTGTCCAGCGTTGCATTCTGTAATATTTCAGCAGAAATAGTATGCAAGTCTTGTACTATTGGTTTCATGCTAAGGTTTCGGACATACTAAAAAATCTCACATACTGTTTTAGCGTACTAAATAGCATGTTAGTATGGAATTTAAGACGCAACCCTAGACTTATTTACATCGTTGTTCCTGGTGCTTACACTTTTCACCAATCTTCATTAAGATGGAGACAGGCATGTAATGTCTGACATTAAGAAAATGGAATCATGAACAAACAATCAATTTATTGTTTCAGGAAGCAGACATGATTAAAAAGTACCATTAACACCCATAAAAGAAATGTCTTCACAAAAGACAACAGATGTATGACATAGTTCAAGATTCAAAATCCAAATTCTAGGGAATACTATCTAGTCTTCACACATTTTCTTAAAATAATAGTAAAAGTAGCTGGGAGCACTTCCATCTAAAATCGTTTTAATTAAATATGACGTGCTCGGTCCTCCACTGGAAGCCTGTGAAGCTGGAATAACTGACACCTGCCAACATGACTCCAGCTCTAAGCCTCTAACCAGCTTGTTTTGTGCTACTTGAAGGTTGTGTTTTATGTTTTTTTGTAAGGGATTAACAGCATAGTCGAAACAACACTGGATCAATAAATCTCTCTGAATTGTAGGGCTGCCTGCTTGTTAAAACACAATGTCCTGTTTTCTGTTTTTGGTGGGGAGGATTTGGAGATGTTTAAAGGCACATTTGACGGAGCTGTGCTGAGTAAAGCAGCAAATAATGTAATGCATGATTGTACTTTTGCTGCTGAGTAACTAGTAAAGTAATTACATCTTCAATGAGTAATGTGCAATGAGTAATTGGTAACAGTTTTCAGATAACTTGCCAACGCTGGTAGTCAACATTATTTATATTGTAGATATCTGTAATTTAATTTTATAGTTAAACAACTATCCACAATGACATTTTTCCTGTCCACAATTGTCATTTTAGATATCCACCACATCATTCTTCCTAGGAAAAATTACATCATTTTTCATTCATGTGTATTGGGCTTTCAATTTCAGATATCCACAACAGAGTGGTGCAGGAATGAGTCCTAAAACCCGGCATTTTAGCACTTCCCTCCACTGGAAGTCAATGGGATTTTTGAATGTGTTTTTAGTTAGATGCCTGAAATGAGGTCTGTGGTTAACACAAGCTGAAGAGTTTTTAATATTTTGTTTTACGATATAAATTACGTCAATAAATACCCCACTCGTGAATTTTGAAGCCTTTATACGTCTTAAAAAAGGCGGTTGCTAACAAGTGGATAAATGAAACTACTAAACGTCATCACGCTGACTCATCTTCTTTTACAGCCTCGTTGTGTTACTTGCGCTAATGCGACCGTGGTGTAGTTCGTCTATGGCCTAACGTTAGCTTTTTACTTCTGGCAACTGCATTTATGCCTCAAAAATCATAAAAGCTATGTTCATTTGTGGTGGTTATCTTACGAAACAAAAATGTGTACGTATCATAAATGTGTGTTTGACACAGAGCTTATTTTCTGCAATAATCCAAAACCCAATGGAAAACTCCCATTGGCTTTTTGTCGAGGGAACCCAGGGTGATACATACTTCCTGGTTGGCCTACAAAAATACGTCATCCCTGCAGCACTCTATAGTATTTTTGATATCCAGAATGAATATTCTGGATATCAATTCAGATATCGACAATCCAATTGTTACTAGTCATTGAAGTGAGCCATTTTGGCATATTATTATCTTTTTGGATATCCAGAACAGATATCACAATACATTTGTATTAATAATTCTATTTTTTTTTAAGTGAAGAAAAGTTGCCTTTGTGCAGTCATGTATTTCCTTTAAACGTTTGATTTCGGACTGTCTAATGACACTGTTGTAATCGCTTTGAATGTACATCTTCTTACCTTGATGAAGGTAGATGGTTGTGGTTTACCTGTTTCTTTACTCCGGACCACACCTGACATGCTTACTGCAGGCAGCGCCCAAGACATTACTGACAGCTCTTCTCCGACTGTATCTGTGACACTGCACTATTTTTTCTGTTAGTAGACAAGATGTTAGTAAACTTTGATGAAATGATTCAAGACATTTGCTGCCATTTCAACTGATTTGCAAAAACTGCCAATTTAAAAAGATACACAGAAAGCAAGCAAAATGTTTCTTTTTTCCAAGGATTCCACACCTTTTAAAAACATTTCCAATATGTGCTTGAAGACGTCACACCACCATCTGCAACGTGTTTTAATTTTTTTTCCCAACTGAGACACAACTTAGCACAGACTGCCTGGTAATGTGACAAGCTTGGCTAGCTTCTCACAGTACTATTGCAGCCAAATCAAACTAAGAAACAATAAAGGTGGGTGGCCCACTCTTCTTTTATCTTTTGCACACCATGTATCTTTCCCAACCAACATAAAAATGCACTGCTCTCCTCTAAAATGAGACATGAAGTCCACACTACGTTCCTTTCTTCCTCAACCCTCCTTTATTCCTTTTCTCTCTCTCAACCCTAAACTCTGGCTCATTTATTGCTAATCTCTGAATGTACCTGAAAAACAAAACCCATTTTCTAATCATGATTCAAATAATCATTTAAAACATTTAATCAACAAGAAAAAAACAAACAATATATATATATCCCTTGCAGATAATGCATTTGTATGAGCATCAAACACACATTACACACTGCTACTTAGGACAACACTGCTAACTTAGTTACATTGTCTAGCAAATACAAAACCGACAGCACTGGACAACACAGAATTCACTTAATGTGCATGTTATCTATCAAACAGGTGCACCGGCCTGGAAGCGCAGTTTGCCTGTCATCTGAGACATCGCTTGCGTGCAATCAGTGAAGTGTGCCTCTCTTATTCATGCAAATGCATTTAGCATTTAAAGGAAGATTGCACACATAACGTGGGGAGATTTGATAAAAGTGGTTGGCTGCACATTCTGGTACATTTATTAAGACTCACCCAATATTCAAGGGTCAGTTTTACAAGGGTAATTCTTTGCCTTTTCAACGCAGGTGCAGATTTGAAATGGTATTTAAAGGAAGGCTGTGGTGGGGGAGACGAAAATTACTAATCCTGCATTCTGCAGAAATCACCATGACAGCAGGAACATGTGTAGGAGAACTACAGTGAATTATTCAGAAATGAGAGTGACAGCTTCTTAGAAAGAAAAGTAGCGCAGTAATAATAAAGAAACACAATATTGTACCAAAGAGGGCGGAGAGTTGTGGCTTTTTGGTAATTTAACCTGAACTTGAACTTGACATCCTCTTAACTAATGCATTACGGTGATTGCACACTTGACATGTAGTTGCACTGGCATGTATTTAATACATTTTTAAAGACATTTTAAATGTTTAAAGGTGCACTGTGTAATGCCTGGCCACATGCTCCAAACAACTAGGGGGCAGCATTTCACCTCTACTACTGGGTCCATACAATCTAAATGTACAGTCATCAGTAATATAAAACAAGGCCAACTACTAACTAACAGCAGGACTAAAATAAGCCAAATTTGACCAAAGGCAGAAACAACAAAGTGATTTTCATTTCTTCCTCCCCGCCAACACGAGACTACTTCGCTGTGAGGAGAGCGTGCGGTGGTTATGGGAGACCTTCAGTTAGCGGCCGGGAGTCACAGCGGGCTAGTGAATCGCTGGGTCTAACCTGTGGAACGAAAGCAACTAGGGCTGTCTTGAATGCCATTTTTTGGGGTTCGAAGCCTCTGTGAGAAATAATTGAAGGTATTCGAAGCTTCGCGGATTAGCGCAGCAGGCTGACATGTTCGTCTGTCTGTCTCCATCTTCCCCCCGTTTCGGTGCCGCTGTCGCACTACCGTACACACACGCATTTCTACACAACAAATAGCGATATTCCTCTGAGAATAACTAATAATAATTAAAGTTTTTTTTTTTTTTTTTTTTAAAGTTATTTTTTTGGGGCATTTTGGGATTTATAGATTATTATTACATACTTATATATAAAATATAAAACAAAGCATTCGAATAGTGATTTGGAGGTTGAATAATATAGCAGCGGTCGAAGCTTCGAAGCATTCGGGTCAGCCCTAGCACTAATAAAAAGTTTGCCAATCAGAGTCCGGGTGGTCCCCTGGGTCGTGTCTACAAGCTAACCCGAAATTGCAAAATCTGATCTGAAATCACACGACACGACCATTCCCATGGGATCAAACCCCCCCCCCCCCCTCCCTACCCCCGTGCTGGGGTTTGCGTCCTTTTCTCATTTTCCACTTTGGATTTATTCTAATAAACAAACTATCAAACCGTATCAACCCTGTACCTTCAACGTGATTGACAAGCCCTCGGGCCAGCTCTACTTCTTTGTCCTCTCATGTTGGACTGAGGGCAGACTGGACGCTACAGGGACTCACTGTTGCCTCTCGAGTGGTATTACAAGACAGGACGGGCCGGGGCTAACTGGTTGGCATGCTCATTTCAGTAGATATCTCTGCAACACAATACATAAACGTCAACACTGTAACCTCTTCACATTCTGTTGATTATGTTAGTTCATTCTTTGAATGTTTTAAACTGATTCTGGCCATATCTTACACATTGCACCTTTAATGACTCCAACTGCATTGGTTTACAAACCTTAAGATCATTTTATAGTAATAGATGCCCAACTTATTTTCTCAGTTAGAGTTTAATCAGAGACTTAATAAATGGTTTGGAAACTTAACATTTAATTTAATGTGAATCCAGCATCACTACATTTTTGTTTAATATTCTAGGCTTGATTTCTTTCATGGTTTATTACCCCATCGTATCCCAATTTCACTGTATCCCAATCTTTGGAGATCTCGTTTATATGCAGAATGCACCTAAAAGACAGTCCCAGTTACTGATAATTAGCTACTGCTTTATTAAATCAGACGCTAATTTAATGTAGATTGCGAGCGCAAATATGTACATAAATCTGGCCCTGACACTCAGTTTGGAACTGGGTATTATGGGGATTAACAAACCAAATTAAAAAAACAACAACATTTGATGATGCAGAGTAGAAACTGTGATAGAAAATGGGGTAGCAAGACATTATTTTAGGGTGTCAGCTGCTATCATATGCTACCTCAGTGGCTGTGTCACCGCACACAAAAGAAATAATCATATGACATACTATATTATTCAACCTTGAGACCGTAGTGAGCTTCCAGCCAACTGTTATCTCATATAATGCAGTAAGCATACGTTTGTAGGTTAAATGTGAAGTTTGACGTTTTCCTTTGCTCAAGAAACTTGCAATAAAGCAAATGTTAACTGTAAAATAACTACATTTAGGAATGACAACTTCTATGTGCTTTCTGAGCAAAACGTTTTCGGGTTCAACAACACATTTCTCAGGTGCGACTGTAACGTCATTGTTGAGGCGAGGATGATGACGCAAGAGATTGGCATCAAATTCATGACCTGACTTCTTTACTGAGTTTTTATTGAATAGTTGATATAAAAATTGGGGTTGTCAATTGATTAAAATATCTAATTGGGCTTGAGTTTGCCATGTTATGATTTGAGCATATATTTTATGCTAAATGCAGTACCTGTGAGGGTTTTCTGGACAATATGTCATTGTTTTGTGTTGTTAATTGAGTTCCAATAATAAATATACATACATTTGCATAAAGCAAGCATATTTGCCCACTCCCATGTTGATAAGAGCATTAAATACTTCGCAAATCGTCTTTTAATGTACATTTTGAACAGATACAAAATGTGTGATTAATTGTGATTAACTATGGACAATTATGCGATTATTCACGATTAAATAATTTAATCAATTGACAAATTGACATTTAATACTCATCAACATGGGAGTCGGAAAACGTGCTTGCTTTATGCCAATATATGTATATATTTATTAAATATAAATCAAATATCACAAATTTGCATTAATGCCTTATCGCGTTAACTTTGGCAGTTCTAATAAAAATACAAGATCACTTCAGCGGATCCCTCTCCAGAAGCTCACCACTCCAATATTGCATTCATTGCCGGCCAACCCTTTTGTTTTGTAGTTGTTGTTGTTAGTTTTTTTTTTTTTTTTTAAATAATGGCTCCACCACCATCCAAAGATATAATTGTGTAATTCAATGTTCAGCTCTCACATTACACTGAAGACTTGTCAATTTTATACAGAGATCATTAGTGGGGAAAATAGCAGACAATTAGTTGAAAAATGAAAATAAAAACGTTGCTGGGAAGAGGGGCGTCTGGAATACCCTGCTAAGCCTGCTGCCCCCGCAACCCGGCCTCGAATAAGCAGAAGAAAATGGATGGATGAAAATAAAATAATGAGATAAATTGCATATGAAACAACAGTACTAGACACAGCCATATCAGATTGGTCACACGTGGTCGCCACAAAATAAGATACTTTTTGGAAACACCTCTTAAACACAAGAGGCTTCGTATTATTGATGTAAGAATTGTAGCCTTGAAGCGATACTCCACCCAAATAGATTTGTGAATACAACTTCATATAGTAGGTTGTGCTGCAGAAGTTTCAAAAGTTTCATTAAAATCCATTGAAACAGTTTATTGTTCATGAGGAAACTTGTACAGCCCCATTTCAAGTCTACAAAGATTGCGTGTTTGCTATTCAAAACAGAATTTATGGAGTATCACTTTAAGATATTTTGTGGAAACAAGGCCCACATAACCGCGAGCCTAATTTGTGTTGTCATCTAGAAACACTATATAGAGCTGCTTCATTGGCGATGAATGAAAGAATGAAATTGTGGACTGATAGATTTAAGCAATTACACCCACATGAGCTTCATTTAATAAGAGTTACGGCTAACATTGTTGAACCAAAAAATGTGCTTACATCCGAGGAAAACCACTCTGCGATGTGTTACACTGTGCACAAAGACGTCCTCTGATTCATTGTCACTGAAGCAGCTTGAGGGCCTCTTAATGCCAGCTCCCATCTGAGCACAGGGTGTGTTGTTTCTAGCTTTGACAGAGGCATCATTTTCACAAATCTAGATTTAACTTTAGCCGCGAAAATAAAAACATTTTTAGACAAGACTAATTTGCTGCTTAGAGGCAAATTTGTACAATTTAGGAAACATGTTAAGACGAGCACAAACAAAAGCCCCCCACGCTTTCTTTATTGAAGTAAATCAGCTATTGAATTCTCTTCTACCATGAAAAGAGTGCATTCACTTTAGTGTTGGCCAGATACTAGAGAATTATGCCACTGAATGTTACATTATTAAGATCTTGCATTTTTCAGTTTAGTGGAAATATTAGCATATATGCTAACACAGGGGGAAACGGTTACCCCTCATGACATCTCTTTTGGAAGCTTATCACAGGAGTCAGCGGATATATGAGCTTAAAGCAGCAGAGGGTAGAAATGGAGCAAATATGATTAAAAAAAAGTTATTTTTATAAAACGGTAACTATATCCTGACGGTAGTACATGAGACAGGGAATCTGAAAAAAATCATGTGCCTCTGTGTCCTCCGGCGCTCCTAATGGCATCTGCAAGATTTCACATACTGGAGGAAAACAACCAATCAGAGCTGATCTGGAGCATGCCGTCTCTGAGCAGCTGTCAATCACTCTCAAACTCTGATCAAACGGTCAAACTAGGCAGCGCTGATCAAATATGAATCAATATTCTGTCACTTTAATGCCTATATCTCTCCTCAAATGTTTTCAGAAACATCTTGTAGTGTACTGTTTAGCTGTAAAATGAGAAAGTTTGTGACCCGACAGCCATGTTGAGATCAGTTTAAGAAATACCAAGCACCGCCCACCAGCCGGAGCACAGCCAATAGGAACGCTCTCTCTCTGAAATGACCTGTGATTTGTCAAAGTCTCTTGTCACAGGCTAGATTTTTTGAAGCCAGAAAACAGAGTCATGAGGAGGTGCAGAAGTCTAGTTTTCTCTCAGAACACTTGAATTACAATATGCTGAAACGTTTTTTGCCCAATGATGCCAAAAATATACTGCCTACTGCCACTTTAAGCACAAATCCTCCAAGACAGAGGCGACCTAAAGTTTCTGTCCATCTATGTGTGTTGACCTTTTTGGAAGCTGTGGCAGAGCACACTCCGGCTCCTAGTAATGTTAGCTCTGATGCTAACTCCAGGGAAAGTTAGTGTAATCTTGTCCCGTTGGTTGGAGCTGACACTAATTTCCTGGGACAGGAGTGTAGCGGTGTGTGATTTAGAGGCGTATGCTAAGTGCTGCTGGAGCTGCAGGCTAGTCTGTGGGCATCAGGGCAGAGAGAGCAAGCTGGGGAAGTACTGACTTGACTAACTGGCCTGATTAGACCGGGTGTGAGATGACATGGATCAGATACACACACTAACCCAGCCGGAAAGACAGATTGGCAGAATTATAGAAGTAGAGTTAAAAAAAAAAAAAAGAAGAAGAGAAAATGACAAGATAAAGATGATTAGCGTACGTGGATGCAAAGTTAGGAAACGAGGAGACGGCAGGATGAAGAGATATAGAGGCAGTGGGTTCATTTTGTGGACGTGATGTTTGCTCCTGGGGTGTTTTTCAGCTCTGCTGGACTGTGGTGGTGTAAGAAATTGGCTGAGATGCAACGTAGCATTCGCATCATGGTTTCATTAGCTCTCATTCAGCCCAAGGCATTTCACACTGCATTTCCTCTACTCATCTGCTTCTCTTAGATCTGCTCACATTACAGGAAAAAGGTAACACAGAGTAAGCTGAAGTGGGAACAAGGGCTCAAACTCCTCTCTATTAGACTGGAATTTGGTTAGGATATAGAGTTGAAAGAAATGTTATTTCTCACGAATGTTATTGATTGATGCAGACACTTGTGTGCCTTCAGCGATTTGGCATGTTTCCCCTCATACCCCCATGAATGGGGTAAATCAGATTGCATTTATTTCAGGGTTATTTTATCCATTAATAGCTGGCACTTTACTTTGAACACTGCCTACAGGCGTAGATTACGTTCAAATAAAGGCAGACAGTGGAAGAGAGATTTAGGGCGTCTCGTGAAGCCAGATTAGCGCTTTAGCAAAATAAAGTTAGGTTTAACCCTGCTCTCCTAATGGCTGCACACTGTGAAACTGAATTAAGGGATTTCTGAATAGTGGAGGACAGAAAGGACAGTAAACTCCCAGCTCCAGTTTGTTCCTATCATGTAATCTTTGATTTTGCACTTGAGACTTGCACTAATAATTAGATTCAGGTCACATATCTGAGTCACACTGTTTTTTATCAAAGATAAATACAAGCCACTATTTGAGAAACCCGGCGGGTCGTTTTACAGCACTAACTGCATTTTTGAAGACATGTTCAGAATACACAAGACTCTATATCCTCATGATCCGAAATATATTCTGTCCGCAACACGGCGAAGTCAATTTTTAACTCGTTTCACAAGGTGTGACTCAACTTCTTTCAAGCAAACAAAGATAGCAAGAAGTGGGAGTTCTTGCTTGTCTTGTAGGAACACAAGGAGAGTATGAACACGATATCATCCACACGAGAATATGAAATGGTAGAAAATAACATGATTTTAGATAAATGAAAATGATAAGGAGTTTCAGTTTATGGAACAAATTTAATTTCATCTCATTACTTTTCTCATTGCTTAATACAATGCTCTCTTCCTATCATTATGCATGTACTGATAGGCAATATGTCATCCACCCCCCTGTGTAAACACACCTTGTGGGATTAGAAAGTCCTGAGAAAAGACAGTTACTCTATAAACACCTTGAAGGCTGATTATCCAGGATTAATAATTTTTGATAAAATTTAAGCAGCTCATGAAATAAGGAAATATCAGTGTTTACTTACCTTGACAGTTTGTAAACATACAAACACCTGACAACATGGTAAAAGGTTAATGATGGCAGTGTATTGCTCAAGGACACTTTGACATGTGTACAGGAGGAACCGGGGACCGAACCACCATCCCTCCTCAGCCAAAGCCACCCAACATACCAACCCGATCTCCCAGGAAGATGTATAGATAGCACGACATTACAAGGACACTCCTCATGTCATGAGGATGCATTTTAGGTGTTTTACATGCCATTTGTACGCCACGCAACAAAACTACAATAACGTCTGCAGTTAGGTTCAGGCAACAAAACCACTTAGTTAGGTTTAGGAAAGACATCATGGTTGGGCTTAAAATAAGTATGTAAACTAAGTAAAATAATTACGTAAAATAAGTAGGTAGACTGAAATAAGTATGTAAACTAAGTAAAATAATTAAGTAAACTAAGTAAAATAATTACGTAAACTAAGTAAAATAAGTAGGTAGACTGAAATAAGTATGTAAACTAAGTAAAATAATTACGTAAAATAAGTAGGTAGACTGAAATAAGTATGTAAACTAAGTAAAATAATTAAGTAAACTAAGTAAAATAAGTAGGCAGACTGAAATAAGTATGTAAACTAAGTAAAATAATTAAGTAAACTAAGTAAAATAATTACGTAAACTAAGTAAAATAAGTAGGTAGACTGAAATAAGTATGTAAACTAAGTAAAATAATTACGTAAACTAAGTAAAATAAGTAGGTAGACTGAAATAAGTATGTAAACTAAGTAAAATAATTAAGTAAACTAAGTAAAATAATTACGTAAACTAAGTAAAATAATTACGTAAACTAAGTAAAATAAGTAGGTAAACTATAAAATAAGTAAGTAAACTAAGTAAAATGATTATGTAAATTACGTACAATACATACAGAAACAACGTAACATCAGTACGGATAACACATCACAAATGTCACTAAAAACACGTCACAAATGTCACTAACGTAACTTACAAAACAAAACACCAGTCTCGAACACCGGTCTCTTGGTTGAAAGTCCTGTGTTTGTTGGATCAATCCAATTCATGATTGACAAACTGTCACAGTTTCATTACAATACGGTTCATTTGGTTAATTTTTGGTGTTTGTGTGTGTTTTTAGGGTATGATGGGTGTAGTGGGCTGGATGTTGCTCCTACTCTCCCAGATGATGGTGCCTGTGGCGTCCCAGAAGCCTCCAGGTCTCAACGTGGGTGTGATCATGGGCGAGACGCGCCACATTTCCGATCAGGACCTCCGCCCACCTCGCCGCCCTGACGATGCCCTTGACGTCTCCGTGGTCATACTGAGGATCAACCAGACAGACCCAAAGTCTGTGATTACACAGGTGAGAAACGCTGTGTATATTCACCACACATACAGTATGCTGTCTATAACACACACACACACACACACACACACACACATACACACAGACAGTTCGGTTTGACACCTGTGTTTGTTTCCCTGTGCCCCAAGGTGTGTGAGCTTCTGTCACGCACTCGTCTCCATGGCCTTGTGTTTGCCGATGGCACCGATCAGGAGGCCATTGCCCAGATCCTTGACTTCCTCTCCGTTCAGACGCAGCTTCCAGTCCTGGGGGTCCACGGAGGCTCCTCTATGATTATGGCTGACAAGGTGAGTGAAAAGCACACACACACAATATACTCCTGCTTTTTTTTGGATACACAGTGTTTGTGTTTTGGAGTTTAGGGAATTGTAATCCCTTCTCTCCGCCACCTAAATGTTGAAAGCTTTTCAACCTACACTTTCTTCAGATGTCCTGGCATGTTAGCAATTAGCTCAGACACTTATTTCATTGACAGATTTGGTGCTTAGAAAGTCCCTCCACTTGAAATGCAGCTCACAATTCAACTTAATCCACTACTACAGCATGAAAAATTACAAGCTCCATAAATCACACAATATATATATTTTATAAAGTTCCCATTTTAGAGATATTTGAATTTCTCAGCTGTCAGAAATATGATGATGATGTAATGTAAAACCACAGCTTTTGATAAATGTTACATTTTGCTTCCTGTGAGTTACTTTAAGCTCTTTCAAATAGACGTCTAATGGATATTTTGAGGTTGTTTGAGTTAAGAACGGACGCGGTTCTCTTGCGTCATATATAAACTGTCCAAGGATGTCATTGTCAGCATGTTGTAGATTAGAAAATCACACACTAGGAGGTTTTGGAAGCTGGTTTGCGCTATCAATGCTGCTCTGTCGGATTATGTTTTTGTTTATATATAGAGTAGAAACACTGCCAACACCATGCATTGATGGCTGGTATCACCCCAAGCATTTTTATGTTTATTAGCCTTTTAAAAGGTTACGCAGTCCACATTTAAAAGTACAGTATTCATAAGGTCAGTAGAAGTCTTTGCAGAGAACATGCAGCATTCTCTGGTACATCATTTTTATTTCAACAGATGATCAAGCATTGTTTAAATATGTTATAATGCATTTTCTGCTTGGTCTGAAACTGGGCTATGAAAAGCCCCCGAAAACAGAAGAAATCATGAATTGTGTGTCCGTGCCACGTGTAAAGCTCAGTGGGATGCCGGAATAATAGATTCCCAGTTTTTAAAAGAATAAAGAGAAGATATCCTTTAAGGTTGTTTTATTTTGGCGTGATTTTCAGTGCAGATTTAGAGATGTACATCTCTTTCTTGGTTGAATTCTCTCTCTGGTACTGACTCTGTAGACCTTGCTTACTGACAGACAGACTGAAGAAGCTTTGATAAAAACACAACTGGTTCTTTAGCTTTTAAATCTCTCTGGGCACAGCAGCCAAAACACAGGAACCAATAACTGCTGCAGTACGGCAGCCTTTTGAAGTAGTAGTTGATGCAGGATGCAGTGTGTGTGAGAGAGAAAAGACAAGAGGAGAGACAGAGGAAGGTAAAAGAGGCAGTGAGAGTTGGTTTGAAGGTTACAGGGGGGAGTATCGGAGCGAGGTTGCAACATGAAGGTCACTGGCTTGAACCTCCCACTGAGAATATAATGGTGGGAAAAATAAATAAATTGTGTTTTTCCCGCCTTCAATCGCCGCCGTTGATGTGCCATTAAACGAGGTATTTAACCCCCGACTGCTCTAATTGAACTGCTCAGTGGCCAAAAGTACAAGAGTGCGGTCATTCTCAGCAGCTCCCAGGTGTGAGCGTGAGTGTGTGTAACGCCGTAACTAACCAGCCCACCCGCAACTATTCCTGCAGGCCTGTCCTGTAAATAAAAAAAGTCTTCCTGCCTGGTTTAAATTAAGGGCGAAAGCAGCCCACTGGCAGGCAAGTACAGAGGCTCGGTGAGTCAGCAAATCATTGAAATAGCGTTGTTGGTAGATTCGTGTTTTTTCTTAAGTTCTGAAGTGTGTGGTCGTTGTAATTCTCATTTATCTGCACCTGCCAGGAGGACAGAGTTTGAATATGTGGGGGAAAGGTGTGAGAGGATATTGATGATTTTCCTCCGCTGTAACCCCCTGGGTCTGTATTTGAATAATTCCTTGATTTTCTTTCTGCTCTTTCTGCAACTAAAGGTTATTTTCATTATCTGTTGATTATTTTTGGATTAATCAATTAATTGTTTAGTCTATAAAATGCTACAAAATGGTGGAAACTACTTACTTTTTTTTTTTTAAATTACTTTTCTTGTAAATACACAGGCTGCATTATACATAGGACAGTCCCGAAAATTAGACTAAACCCAAGTTTTGATTAGTTTTGGCTAGGGCTGTCAGTCGAATAAAATATTTAATCGAGATTAATCGCGCATATTTTATTTGTTCAAAATGTACTTATAGGGAGATTTGTCAAGTATATAATACTCTTATCAACATGGGAGTGGGCAAATATGCTGCTTTATACAAATGTATGTATATATTTATTATTGGAAATCAATTAACAACACAAAACAATGACAAATGTTATCCAGAAACCCTCACAGGTACTGCATTTAGCATAAAAAATATGCTCAAATCATAACATGGCAAACTGCAGCCCAACAGGCAACAACAGCTGTCAGTGTGTCAGTGTGCTGACTTGACTATGACTTGCTCCAAACTGCATGTGATTATCATAAAGTGGGCATGTCTGTAAAGGGGAGACTCGTGGGTACCCATAGAACACATTTTCTGAGCCCGCTACAACCACTGGAAGATTGATTGCTTCAGTGCATTAAAGAAATAAGTGGCCTTAAAACAAATTAGCGTTAATGCGTTATTATCGTGTTAACTTTGACAGCCCTAGCTTTAATCTCATAAAACATTATATACTGTTGGTTTTGAAACATTAGTTTGGTGTTGCCCACAGACGGACACTGTTATATCCGTATCCTACATGAATTATGGCTGTTGTAGGTCTTTTTACCCATGTACAGTAGTGCCGCAAATTGATAAACAACTACACATAGCGACGATGCATAGATATGACGTTGTTGAATTAAAACATTTACGGAGGGAAATTAAACCATCCATTGCTGACATGGAGCCCGGTGTTCTGGGACCTGCTGAACATCCAGCCAACAAACAAAAACATTACTGCAGGTACCGGGAGGAGAGGGGAGAATTACTACTATTATTATTACTACTGTTTGTTGACACTGAATGTAATTTACTGGAGGCCACGATCACTGTGGCCACGTGACCACAGCCACCCCCAACTCCCCTGTCCTGAATTTCACCCATTCTCATCTGGTCACCCTAAATATACACTTTTTATTGAGAGACATGGTGGGCTTAAATTCTTCTCATCTATTAAATGTAATAAAGAGATTCATATGTGTCCACATAATTTCCTAGATCCAAAAGTAACGTCTTCAAAATGCTTTTTTTGTCCGACCAACACTAAAAAAAACCCCAGAAAGATGTTAAATTCATAATAATATGAAACAGATGAAACCAGCAAATAATGTTTTGACTTTTTTCTTTTCTTGATAAATGACAGAAATAATTAACTGATTATTGATATAGTGGCTATTACTGTTCCGCTGATGGACTAATTGATTAATCAATAACTCGTCTCAGCAGCTGTCATGCTGCTGTGTGCTGTAGCATGTTCCCATCTTGCCTGGTGACAGAGCCAAACAAGACCATTATGGAGGTGATGAGGACTCTCAGTGAGGTTGACACATGTGCTTGACACTCACACTGTGAGGGTGATCTCATCACACTGACCCGGCTCTAGCACCGCTCTCAGCTATAGTAGCTCCTCTCCATGATTTCAGAATAGGATACACGTGTAAACTGCAATGGTGTGAATAGTTTAGAATAAAAAGAACAATAAACATTTTGCTATGATAAAAATCTGGCTACATCTTATGCGTATTGGCGTATTGTTCGTCTGTTGCTTTCATACCTACTGTCGGTGGTGATCTGGAGGATCAAAAGAAATCCCAGTGGGCTGGTAACAATTCAGCCTGATTACTGTGGGCTAACAAACAATATTGTGCTTTCTGCAGCCTGAGCAGGCCGAGCCTCGCGCTCTCTGTCTCCACATACACACACATGCATTCTGTTAATGTCGCAATCAAGTCTATAGTATGGGAGTGAAAAATGAGCGGCTCATCTCTTGTTACCTTGGTTATCCTGGCTCAGTACAATAGTAGTCTACACATGATGTTTTAGATGGAGAGCAAAGAAAACAGAAAGAGGAAGACTGTGCCAAGAAAAATACAGAAAAAGAACTCCAGCAGGCAGGCAAGTGCTCTAAAATAATGGATATACGTTGGAGGCGGGCAGCGCAAGTGTGAAATACTTGGTGTTAAAGCAGCCTTAAGCTGCCAAGATGCAAACTTAACTGTCATGATTATGTCACATTTCATGTAAAGGCTTTCTCCAGGTGTCATTTATATCAGTAGCAGTCCGCAGAGCCATCAAACTCTATCACATAAACAGGAGCAGGCATTGCAGGCATCCCTGAAAACTGTGATAAACAAGATTGTGGAGAGCAGTAACTTGCTGCAATGACTCCTCAGGTTTTTAAAAAAGGACAGTTTTCATTTGTCAAGATTCTGTTTACACACGGTGTGATTTCTGAGCTCAGTAATAATTTGTTTATCCCACAATATTTTCAGCTGCTTTTCAGTTGAGGATAAATATGTTCATTTCAAGTGGGGTCAAACACGGGCTGCTGCTGTTTCGTTGTGTGTGGTTTGGTTTGCAATTACCAGGGCCGCACTTGGCTTTTGTTGTCGAGATTTTGCTTTGGGATCCACTTCTTAACTGCCTAATCACTTTGCCACCGTATTCACTTCGCCGATATCACTGGTTTTGTAATATTGCACAAACAATCTCTCTATATTTGTAATGAATACACACCATGTAAGGAGAACCTTCAGGCCTGGGGGTACTTTAGCAGTTCCCTCCCAATACAAACCCTCCCCATCACCACCTTGCGCGATCATTTACGTGCTGCAGGCTGAAATTAAGTCCCACTCATCCGCTGCCTGCTGTAGACCAAACTGCAGTTTACATGAAGTAGACCCCAGACCCCCATATAAACAGCTTTCACAGATGTTTAACATGAACAGTTTGGGGGAAAAACAAGCTTCTTTTGAGCTCCATGTGCAGATGTCCTCAGATTACTTCACAAGTACTCACACAAATATGCACATCCACATATAGTAATTGTGTTAGGAATAAAAGAAAGAATAAGTATAAATAATAGGGGTGGGAAAAAAATGTTTTCACCTATGTATTGCAATTTTTTTTTATGGTTTTTAAATTAATTTTTTAATGCCAACGTTATTGTATTGCGGTAACGTGCGGTCAAGCCAGCCATCCATCACTAGCATCTCCGTGGTCAAATCGGTCGACGCTACAACTGTAGAGCACCCATATACTGACATTTATGTTAAATGCATTCAAACGGCCCCAATGGAGCTGACCATGGATGTATGAAAATAAGGTGTTAACAAAGGGAACTGTTTATACAAAATACATATATGGAAATAGAGTGACATTTTTGTAGTCAACCAGGAAGTTAGCATTGCTCTGGGTTCTCTGGATGGGATTTTTCTATTGGGTTTTGGATTATTGCAGAAAATCTATAATCTTCACAAATGAACACCACTTTTATGATTTTTGAAGTGTGAATGCAATCGCCGGAAGTAAAAAGCTAACATGAGGCTATAAGCAAACTACACCACGGTTTCATAAGCGCGAGTATACACACAAGACTGTAAAGGAGGACGAGTCAGCGTGATGACATTTTTACTCTCATTTAGCCACTTGTTAGCAACCGCCTTTCTCAAGACAAATAAAGGCTTCAAAATTCCCGAGTGGGGTATTTATTGATGTATTTTATATCATAGAACAAAACATTAAAATCTCTTCAGCTTGTGTTAACTACAGACCTTATTTCAGGCATCTAACTAAAAACCCATTAAAAAAAACCCTTTGACTTCCAGACGAGGGAACCGTAAGTGCTAAAATACGAACTAATTTCTGGGTTTTAGGACTCATTCCTGTAGCACTCTATAGGATTGATTGGATTATATTCACCAGAAGTATAAAACATTACATGTCCCTTATAAATTAAAAAGAAAATGCCACTAATTTGTGAGGGAAATATCTTTATTCTTTGATTTTTGTCGCTGGAAAAAATGTAATAAATACTTCCTAACAATACTGAATATATTTGACTTCAGGACATCTCTGACTACATACATGCTGAAAATCAAACATTTTTACTCTATCTAATCTAAATATCTAATCAATTTAGATATTTTCCAAAGTAAAAGTCCCTAGAAGTTTATGATTCAACTCTTCCCCATGGTCTAGTGTTAAAAAAGTTAACAAAAATTGCAATATATCGTAATATTGAATCGCAATACTTGTAGCATCGCAATACTTAAAAATCACAATACATATCGAATCAGCACCCAAGTATCGTGATCGTATCGAATCGGGAGATAGGTGTATCGTGTGTATAACCTACAGGCATAAGCGTGCTTTGTTTATTGTATGTGATTTCAAATGAAACATTGATCTACTAGCCAGGTATGAACCTCACTGACACTAATATTGTTCCTGTATACACCGTACTGCTCCTTGTCCCTCTGCCAGAATTGCCAATGTCCAAAATAAATTCCAGCCCAATTACACCAGCTCTAACAAATCAAAGAATCATCCATTTGTGTTGTGCCAAACCCATTTTTTCTTCTTAAATGAAAACAAAAGGATCGATGTCACAACAGGTCCAACCTCTCTCCCTCTCTTTCAATCTTCCCCAGTCTCTGCCTCTTCATCCTCCCCTATAATGCATGTCAGCGTGGAGCAGGAATAATCTCGGGGAAGTTGGTTGGTGTGCTGTGAGAGGGGGGACACGTTTAGGGAACAGAGCACTGACGTGGAGAGAGGGCATGTGTAAGCCCAGGAGAGGAACAGGATTAGTTTGGAATGTTGTACTTCCATTACCGAGGGGCCGCTCGGGGAAATAAGAAATGTTGTTGGCTTTACCTCATCTTCCCCCCCTCCATACGCGTTCACTCGTTCCCCGCCAACCTTGTTCATCTCGTCTTCTGACTTCCTGCTTCTTGATGTGTAGGGGATTGAGGGTGGGGGTTGGGGGTCACGGTGTGTAGCGTAAGAACACGAGAATGCTGAAATGGAAGGTTGTGAATTAAACATGTGTGTTCTTTCTGCTTTGCTCTGCTACTGTGGTGGGATGCTCCGCTTGGTGTCTGTGTATTTGCATGTGTGTGACTGTGTGTGTCCCGGCCTGGGATGTCCCATATCAGTAGGGGCCATTTGCCCAGGTTCTCTGCTGAGTCGCTTTAATATTTAACACCTGCTCCCCTCACCTGCTGTCACTTGCAGGAGATCCAGCTGCTGTGTCATTCACTCACTAAGTCACCTCTAATTCTGTCTCCTCCAGCCCTGCGTCTCTGTCCTGTTTCCACCGTTCTCTCTCACATCTCCATCTCTACTGTCACCCCGTCCTTCTCTCCTGTCTCTTCCTTTTGTCTCTCAGTCTTCTCGTGTCTTCTCCCTCTCTCTCTCACCCACGCTTGTTATTCTCCAGTGGCTCGGGGTTGTGAGAGGAAAAGCCAGATATGTTCGAAGGCTTTGGGAAATCTTGCTAGCCTTGAACCCCTGTGACGCAAGATTAGATGATGGGTTTGTGTGTCTGTGTGAGACGGAAAGAAAGAGAAAGAGAGGGAGGGAGTGGAAGAGCAAGTAGCTGGGTTAATATGGTTACTATGGTGACTAAACCAGACTACAGCATTTAGTTCTGTTGTGCCTGCTGCTCAGGTTCTCTGGCTGCGTTTACACCCCGGGTATTCATGCCCAGTTCCTTATAGCTTAGCTGGGCACCGCACTCAACACAACTGGCTGTCGACAGCCAGTTGTGTTATCATGTCTTTGTCACTGCTCAAGCAACTCCAAGTACCTCCGCACTAAGATGGTTCATTTGGAAGTGCTGTTTATTTTGTCAACTATTTTATTGTTTAGTCTTAGTCCTGCATCAAATGTCCCTGTTTTATCATATTTAGTCACATCCTGTTTTTTTTTAGCCAGGTTTTAGTTGACTAAAAGTCTGAACCTTTAAATATTATGTTAAGGCCTTTACACACCGGGGGCGTGATGAATAAACAACACAAAAATACTTGCCTGCTAATATTATATGTCAAGGGCTTTTATTGTGAAAGGGAAGAGCAGAAGGAGTGGATCTGGTATGCACTTTCTTTGTCAAAGTTAAAAGGATTAACAAAGTTTGCCGTTTTGGTTCGGACTACGGAGCCTACGTTTTGTTGTTTCATAAATATAGGCGCAACTCAACCGGTTCCGCACAACGTGATTGGTTGATGCCTTCATTCACGGTGCGAAAGCTCAGAGAAATCAACCTCAATCTGAAAAAAAGTGTTATTTTTTCACCATGTATTAATCATATTTTGTGTCAAGTATTCATGACAAAAACAACAGTTCAAAAAATATTTTGATGTGCGAATTAATTGCACAAAAAAAATAAATATATATATTTATATATATATATATATAAATATATATATGTGTGTTTTTAAATATAGTCGGCTTGGTGTGAACTTACTCTCCAGTTGGTTGTTGGAGCACCGAGGTTGAGTGGGGAAAAAAATACAGTCTATAACTGACCCATATTGTGGGTCATATGGCGGTTACCTTCGAAACAGCCTGCATTATACTGCGTACATGAATATCACATAGACTTGGTGAACAGACATTGACTTAACCTAAATGCACAATGAAATCTCCATCTGTAGTGGAAGCAAACATCTGCCAAGTTAGCTCTCAGCTAACAAGTACAGTACATCAAAGGGCATCATTTATGTAATATTTTCCATCGTACCAAAAGAAAAATAGAATAAAATCTAATAAAAAAGATAAATAAATATTTAGACACTGCCAGTGAATCACTATGTAGCATTTTACTGTTTGAAACATCAACATTATTGAATAAATCGATCTAAATGTATTTGCTGACGCAGTATTTGCTATTGTTTGTGGTTTTCAGAAAGTAAACTTGAACCCCAATACAATCATGATGGAAAGATCTTCAGATGAGTTGCATCAATAAATACAAAAGTATTTAAAAATCGACCTTAAAGGAATCTTAAAATATCTGATTTTGATCCCATTTATGTTCATATTTTACAATCTTTTCCACATGTGAGCAAAATAATTAATCAATTTTACCAGGCATTGTAAATGAAGCCTAAGTGGGTGTCACTCAAACAGAAACTCTGAAAACAAGTTTTAATTTGTGGTTCCACACAAATTTGTGAATTAGGAACATCTTGAAACAAAAAACACAAGAAAAAGAAAAAAACAGAAGCCGATCTACGCCTTTGCCTGTGTTAAGAATATTTGTACTTTTGGTTTTGACTTTGGCTGTAACACTTTGCACCGTGTGGATGTTACCATTCAGAAGGAAAACCTACCTGTAGCATCACTTCACATCGTGTTGTCTTGTCTTGTCTTTAAAGGGCAATTTAAATATTCGCTGTAGTTTTGGCTGTGAGACAGTCACTCCTCGTCATCCCTTTTTAACTCTAAGTGTTTTTCATCTTTGGAAGGTGTTCACTCTGCTTTTGGCTTGGAGACAGTCACTTCACCTTTCAGCACACCTTCCTTCCTTTTTCTTCAATTTTCTGTTTTTGAAATTTGCATTTCTGTAGGTTGTCCTCTTGTCTTTCTCATTAACCATGGCTACTAACACGGCTCATTACAACCAACACAGCTGTTTTATATGTTCTTTACCTTTCTGATGCTAAATTACATGTATACTTGACAGCAAAAAACATTTAGCTTGCATTGGTTATGGTCATTGTCAAGCTGTTATCATTGCCAATATAAACTCTTAACCACCTGAGAGAGGATTGACAAGACCAAACAGATTTATTAAAGGCGTTAAATGTGAGATTGGGAGCATTTCTATTGCCTCCGCAGGGCTCTCAACATGGCGACGGCTGAGCCGGTGGCTCTAAGCTAACGGCACTAACAGTGCAAATACACAGTGTTAACCTGAAGGGGAATCGGAGGGTGGGGGTTATGCTTCTGCGATGATGACATTGGTCAGGACAGTGTTATCCGCTGTAACTGCCATATGAGAGCAGTGTAGAGCGGCAGCCATGAGCTAGCCAGTGGGGCACGCTCACATGCACTGAAAGGCATGCGTGGCCGGCCCGGCGATTTTTACAAAGAACGGAGAAGCTCAGATTTCAACACACACAGAGGGAGAGTGACTTCATTATCTGCTCAGGTAGACATTACTCCACTATATCTTTACATAGCAAATAGTTGTTTGCTGCTATATTAATGCTCTGGATATCGTATAGAGAACCTTTAAAGTTCAAATATGAGATTTTTGTTTCTCAAAATATTTGAACACACTGAAATAAAACACGTTCGTGTCCATGCTTTGACGAGATTACTGCTCTAAAAATATGGATAGTATCCAGAATTTTTTAGTGTATGATTGGCTTATTCAATCATATTTCACTGGACCGGACCTTCTGTGAGCTACTACATGCCAAGAAAAATACAAATTCGACAGCAGTAAGATAAACAAAAAAACACAAAAAATAATACTGTTAATACATTTCTGGTCTCTAGGTTGGCGTTGTGGTTTCATGGCTCTCTGCAGAGCCCTGGCAAAGTGCACTTTACTCATATCTTTTAATTTGCTGCAATCGTCCCTGCTGCTATCTCTGAAGTGGTTTTCATTGTCATAGTACAACAGCTATTACTGAAATGTTGATGATAACAAGGGAAAAAATCTTTGAAAAAGAAGTATAGACCTGCCCAGGCCTACTGTGGGAGGTCTAGTTTTTCTTCTTCCTTGGAAAATCGTATGTAGACAGAATGTATTATATCCTAATGTTACTGAATGGATCTCGGAAGATGATAGAACAGCAATGCTTCGACTTAAAAAAAAAGAAAAAGCTGCTCCAGGCAAAATTCACACCACTCTGCACACACCCTGTAGCACATTATTGCTTTAAGGGAAAATAATTTGCATCTAATAATGTGGACATCCAGTCTGAAGGGTCAATGCAATCAATTATAGAGTTGTTACCACTGTGGTGCTTTTTATAGCAGCAGAGCAATCACAGTTTACTCACACAAAGAGCCTGACCCTCAGTGCCTATGTAGCAGGATTTATTGGATGTAAAATGATCAAGAGCAGGCCAATTTGGAGAATGATTGTATTAACCTGACTGTCCACCTATAGAGAGCACGTGTTTCTGCTTGCCTGGCACATATGCAAACACAATTGGTTATGCATGCTTTGCAACCATACTCTATGGAGCAACCAAACAATGGCGCTATTTGTGCATTGGGGGCTATTGTGTGTCATCTATTTCTAGCAATCACAACAACATTACATTACCAATTACAATGTAGATTAGGCTACTAAAACATGCACAGCGTTACATCACTGATCGGTCAACTGCTTTAAGGCACGGCCACACCACTATTTTAATATGGTGATATTCAAAAAGTCCCACATTTTATCTTATAATGTGTTGCACCATCTACTTTTATTTAACCTTCTCTGTCGGAGTATAAACTGAAGTGAAATGGTTTAAATTTTTTAATTGTCATATGCACAACATTTACAATGGAGCAGTCGTTGGCAGTAAAATTCTTGTTCTCAGGCTCCCTCCAACAATGCTACTAGTTAAAATATAGGAATGAAGTGAATAGAATTGGTGGTACGTCACAAAAATCGGTTTTGGCCATAACTTAAGAATTCTTATGCTAATTACGACAATTTCACACAAATGTCTAACAGGAAAAAATGATGAAGTGATGAGATTTTGGACAGACATGGATGTAAACTGCAGCTTGACTGGTTGGTGGAGGCATACAACCGCGAGGCGGTAATTCCAGTTATTGGTTGTTTTAAGCCACCCTTTGTAACATAAAAACACTATAAACCATAAACAAAAACAGCCCTGGTAAAACTCTCAGCATCATAGTGAGTTGGTTTCTGTTGACGTCGGCCAGGCAACTGGAGCAAAAATACCGTCAGTCACAGCTGATATCCGACAGCTCTGTCTTCATGGTCCTGGCTAGCGGTGCTGCCGCCCAATCACAACAGCCTAAGCCTCTGCTTTATTCCTTCAGTGGCGATGCTGGCTCTCACTAGTCAGCTTTGACACTGACAACCAGTGGCGTTCATGGGGGCAGGAATGGGTTGCCCTTTTTCCTCTTGGGTGCAAATTGCCCTTTTCAACTGGCAATCAAAACTTTTCAGGCCCTGCCCTGGCCCTTTCATAGGGCATGACCTTCTCCGGCTCAGCTCAGTTAGAGTTAGGGCTTTTATTTATTTTTTGCTCATTCCCCTGAAAACTGCCTGTGCAAAACACTGCTGACAACATGTCATCAAATGGGAAATAATCCACAGAGTCATCTGTGTGCATATAGTGGGAAGCCATTTTGGGTGTCCGAAATGCCGATGTCGACTCGAGTGCCCTTAGTTCATCAGAGTTTCAGGGAGGGAAACGAATGTTATCTCAAAAAAACTCCCCCCGCAGTTCTTTCACCATCAACTGAAGTCAAACTGTCACTGGATTTGAACTACTCTGCTGCATCTGGCCACAGTGATAACAAGCCAAAGATTTGTGGCCTCCTTATATATATACTTCAGCTGAAAATCAACAAAATGTTACAGAGAGCGCAGATAACCTGTTTCTGTTACATTTACTGTCACTATAAAGCAGAAGCTTCATTACAGGTATGCTAAGTGTTGTGACTTTTCTATTATTTAATTTGAACCTGCGCATCACTGTTGAATTATTCCAGTGTTAAATAAATCAGAGACAGACCAAAGTCAAAGAACGAAGCAGAAAGGGCAATACTGAATATTGCTTTTGGATTATCAGTGCAGTGACACTTGTGGGAGGAACGAGAGGGTTATTGATTTTGTTGATATATACCCATCCTGACAGTTAATAGCCTTGACTGGAAGTGTCTGATACTGTAAGAGATGTCCATATTCAATGTGAGATAGAGGAGATACTCAGATTCATGATGAGATGCCCTGATTAACTTGCAGATTGATCTGAGTCGCCTTGATGTATCAAACACCAAATTAAATTAAACTTCACTGAAGTTAAATTCAGTTCACACATCAGGAGAGTTAATATCACTTGAAACTAGAGGTCGAAAGATAGTGGATTTTTAAAGGCCGATATAATAAGGATAGTTTGGAACAGGAAATAGACGGATAATTGGCTGATATCTTCTTTACTGCTGCAGAAGCCTCGTCGGCTATTTTTGCATACGCCTTTTTTAATAAATCTGTTTTTTGTCACTGCGAATGTAATCATTCGTAAGAGAATATCCTGAAGTGTGATTTGGTGGATTACATCATTGGAATATGTTCTATTTATTTACAATGAGCGATGTGCTGTTCTGTGGCTTATGACTGGCCAGGATTAATTCTGTTGCCGTTCCTGCCCATCTTACAAACCATTAATCTTCGTGCATATTCCAGGGGTAAGGAGGATCCTTAAGTGTGCCATTAAGGCCCTGTCTACACGTATACAGATATTTTTAAAAATGCATATTTCCCTCTGTTTTGGCCTTTCGTCCACACGCAAACTGAGTTTTGGTTCAAAAAATGGATATCTTTGCCCTCTAAGATGCAGATTTTTAAAAACTCTGGTTACTTTGTATCTGTGTGGACATGTAAAACAGAGCGTTTGGGTAACGATGACGTCCTTTCTTCATTGTGTGCATGCCTATTGTTGAGCATGCTCCAGAAACAATAACAAAGATGGCGGACTACTGGCCTTTTTTATTTATCTTTTGTTAGCACCGCTTGGACTAATTACTACTTTACATTTGAAAAATGTTCCAGTCACAGGGAACACATTAAACATGTCGAGGCCAAATGGTGATTGAATGTACGTTTGGGGGATTGAAGGCGAGGTTTGGAGCACTTAGAAGGGCTATGGACATAAACCTGATCATCATTTATGCATGTAAAGAGACAGTTGATGACAGAAGAGCGATGACAGTCATGAAAATTGATCAGGAATTAAACTGACTGTAATGAAGCCGAAGGAAAGGGAGGGAGAAGCCCAGTAACACAATTACTTTACCCTTGTGATTTCACTTGCGGTGACAAGTAAATATTACGGCGATCGTTTGGAGACATTTTTGCGTTCAAGTGTATACGGAGATAAAATCAGCTTTTAAAAATATCTGTATACGTGTAGAGAGGGCCTTACGTAACTGGATTATTTGGAAGAACGTTAAGTAACAGTGAATGATTTATTTTCCTCCCTGTCTGCCTGTCTTGTATCGTGGACAAAGAGTTGATATTGTTGCGTTATATATTTGAGAGATAACTTTTTTTTCCTCCTCTATCTTGACTTTGTGTACGGAGCCTCCACGCAAAACGGTGATGATCGCCCCCACGTGACTGGTGGCGGCTGTGCAGCCATCAGTATCGATAACGATAGTTTGTAAAGCGTCCGGCGTCAATTAATCGGTCTACCTCCAAACCACGTCAAACTTTATTTCATGACTTATTATTCCATCATGTTTTTAGCCAGGCATATTGATTGTAAGGTAAAGCAACACATTCCTCTGGAAAACATTCCCGACAGTGTAATGGCACTTGTGCAACTGTCTGTTTATGTGTCTCTGCGTTCTGTTTATCTGTCTGTGTTGGCAGCGAGTCTCACTTATTGTTGTTTGCTTGTTGCAAACGGCTGCTGGAGATGTCAGTCTCTCCTCAGCAGAGCTGCTGCAGCTGTTTGGCACACATCGCAGCCAGCGTTGGTGCGTCGCGTTGTCTGTCTGTGCTGTGTGACGGAGCAGCAGGATGTCGCTATCAGCCAACAGGTCCCTCTGTCTCGCACACAATGAGAAAATTACCTTAGCTGGACCTGCTGTCTCTGCACCTGTGTGTGTGTGTGCGCAGCAGCGTTCACGAATCACTCGGATCTGCTGGCAGTCATCTTTACTCAACCTCAAACACACCAACCGAGGTCCCACGCAACCCAGCCTTCTATATTATTATATCTTTCTTCATTTTTCTATCCCGCCACTGTCATCTGTCACACACTCTCCTTCACACACACTTTACTCTCCCCCCTGCATGCATCACTCTCTTATATCCTTTTATTTTTCAGTCATCCTCGATGTCTTTTACTCGCTCCCTTTCTTCTCGTCACCTCTTGCCAACCTATCCCCTTTCCTTCTCTCTTGTCAACCCCCCCCTTTTCTCCTCCTTCTCTCACGCCCCAGTTGGGGAGTACAATTGGATGGCAATGGCAGGGCTGTAGTGTGTGTGTGTGTGTGTGTGTTTTGTCTGTGTGATGTCACACTACAGCAGCTCTATAGTAGCTCTCTCTTTTTTAATCCCCGTGCTCACAGACCACACTGCTATTTTAAGATTCTATAAACCTTTTCAAAGAAGCTTCAAGGGGAAAGCTTCAACATGTACTGTGTACTATGAGTGTGTGTTCGGGAAGAAAGCATGTGTGTGTGTGAGCGAGATATGTTTGCATGTGTGTGTCAGACCAGCTGATAACACTTAGCAGTTATATGGTTCATGTTAGAATTATTCTTAATCACAAAGACATGAATTTAAAGCCTATTTTGATATAGAAGATTTGTATAGCTGGTAAACAAAATTCCCCTCTGACTTCACTGGGTTGAATTTAAATCTATTTGGGGATTTGCTCTGTATAATATTTTTTTTTTCAGAGACTATTTCCAGCTCTCACCTGCCTTTCTGCGGGGTAACATAAATTTTAGAGTCTCAAGGAAAAAAGTCAAGTTGAATATTATTATAGAAGCACAGCTGATGGCATGCTAATAAAACAAGGCAGGATCTCCAGACAATAAACAGACAATAAACCTGGCGGTAAACCTGACACAAAGTTTATTGCACACTCATTATTGCCAATGCAATATAATATCTCCAGTCCTGACCTGTCTGATCTCTCATCTCTCATCATATGTAAATCTGTTACTGGCACCGAGGAGCTGCACTGTATTCTGTCTATGCAGCAGCACTCGCTTTGCCATTTCTGAGTCGATTGCCCCTTTTAAACTATTAACACACGAGCAGAGGAGCCGGCCCTGGCTCAGCGCCTGCACCTGGACTCCTCGGAGGGAAAGGTGTGAAAAAGGATGAATTTTCACTTATTTAACGGACTGCTGGAAAACATCAGGAGACGGTCAAGGTCGTGACAGAAATCTACTTTTCTGACCTCACATCCAAGTAAAAACCCAAGAGCTTCAACAAGTCCTCAGGCCTCAAAATGCATTGTTGGATGATGTCCTGCCTCTCTGCTTAGTTAAGGTTAGGGATGATAGCAAATTAATTCATCTTAAAGGCAGCATTAATTGAGTCCACCTGTGGGCTGCAGAGCAGGCAGTAAACACAGCACTGGAATATGATCACCTAATAAAGTTGTTAAAGCAAATGTGTTCGCAAACAGTTGCCTATTTACACATCCAGCAGGCACATAACTACATTAGCATTCATGTTTATGGGAAACCAACAAATATCATTCCAATATTTACTCTCCTTTTATCTCTGTTTTGATCTTCCCTGCCAACTCTCAAGGGACACATCTGCCTCTTTAGCTTGCCAGATCTTCCACTATGCTCAGGAGCTATAGGTGCTTTATCTCTGTGAGTTTATCAGAACGAGTTTGCTGAAATGAGGATGATGAGAGTGGTGAGAGTGAACCAAAACAATGAGCTAAAAGACGCTAAAACATTCCCTAGAGCTGAGGGTAAGTGCAGAGTCGGGGATAGTTCTCTGTGGGTTTGTCACTAGTCATTTCACTCATTGTTATTATAAAATATTGATTAGTTCAGCTTTAAGGTATAGTTAAAGTTAGGTAACTAAGCCACTTGGATAAGAAGGTTGTTATAAAAGGGGTGTATGTAGGGACAACAGCGTTCGCTTGGGAGTAACATTAGAACCGTGGCTTCAAGAGGGAACCATGGAGGAAGACACAGGTAACATTAGGCAAATAATGTCTCTAGTGATTGTTTTGGTAACATATAACATTAAAGAAAAAAAGTTTTACTTTGTGACGGTGGTTTTGATATGCTAATGTATCTACCGGCAACAAACGCTATAACGTGGGCTTCAGAATAAAGTAGTGCTTTGGGTGTTTATTTTCTTAGCGACCCTGTCTTTGAACGGTCTGAATGAGACAGCAGAGGAGGAGAGACAGGTGGTCAGAGGGGAGAGGACGGGAGATGGAGAGACTCTGTGCCCACCGGAGTCTTTCTCTTTAGTGCCGCTACCCAGCGCTGCAGTACTGTTGTTCGTTTCAGCGTCAGTTTATGAAATGGACTGTTTTGACCTTGGTTTTAACATTGTAAAACTCATCTTTACACCCACGAGCAATACAGTAGTGTCCCCTCTTTTGTTTTCTTCTGTCCTGTGTCTCCTGAATCTCTGTCTTTCACGGTCTCTACCATTGTATCTGTGTAACTCAGCCGAGCCAACCAACCTCGTGAGGTCACAGGCTAGAGTACTGCAACATGGTGGCGCTCTGGCCACGAAGGTTAAAACAGAGCTTCTTTTTTCTTTTAATTTCTTACATTTGTCATGTTTGTTATATAATTGTTGATTCAACAATAGAATAGTGTGTATTCACAGTGTTAGAAAAGTAAATATATAGAAATATTATCAACTAAATGTACTTCCAGTATCAAAACTAAAAGTATGAATTATGCAGACTGTCTCCTGTCAGTGTTATAGTATAGTATAGAATAGTATATATTATAATATTGCATTATTATAACATAATACATAAATATATGCAGAATTTTACTGTTGCAGCTGGTCTAGGTTTTACATACTGTTAGCTTCTTTAATCTATAATATTGTCATATTTCAGTATATTTTGTAAGATGATCATACAGTATGTTTTTACATTACCAGACACTACATACACACATGGGGAGCAATTTAGGTTCAGTGTCTTTCTTAAAGACACTTCAACATGTGGACAGAAGGAGCGGCTCTACCGCCATATGCCGCTGTAATATATATAAATGTGTAATGTAACTTACTGTACTAATGATATTTGCCTCCGAAGTGTAGCATAGTAGCATTTTAAAGTAGTAGAAAATAGAAAAAAAACTTCAGTTAGGAGTAAAATGATCTGAATACTTGAGTAAATGTGTTTGCTGCTTTAGCACTGAACATAAACACAGGCTGTTTTAAGCTGTTTAAACCAATGAGCAGTGCTGTTGTTTTCTGGACTGGACGGTCTCTCGGGTCCTGTTCCACACTGATAAACGTGCCCTCCTTCCTCATACTGGCACCAGTGTGTGCCCTACAAATGTCCCCTGCATTTTTATTCCACTGGAAGACTCTGCTGTCCTGAGCTGCTTTGAGCTCTTTCCTTCTTAATAGAGACTGTCTCCTACATCAAATCTACAACCTGCCTCTTGACATCATCCCCACAAGCCTCCTTAAGGGCTTTCTTGATATTGTCGGCCAGAGTGTCATCTCCACTGTAAATAGCTCTACGGCCACCGGGGTTATTTCACTTGTTTCCTGCTTCGTGCATGCAACGGGCCTGCCTCTTGTAGAAATGGTACCGTTTTCATCAGTTTCAGACCCATTTCCATTATTGCTGTTTTTGTGTCTCAACTGTTCTGTTTGAAAGGTAGCAACATAAGTGGAAATCTGTCTGGTTGTCAGGAGTTGGCTCATTTGAGACAACCTCTTCTTGACTTATGGCTCCGACGGTGCTGTTCTTTTCCTCGTGGACTTCAATATGGTAAATAATGCCATTATAATGGACTGTCTGGAGCATAGGGCCGGTGTAAACAGCACTGTCCTGGCTTTGCTCATGTCGTAACTGAGGAAAAGAACCATTTAGGTGATTTTTTATCCGCCTTGTCGAGGATCTCTCAGGGTTCAATTCCAAATGAATTTCTCTTCTGCATTTGTTCACTGCACCACTGAGTCATATTATTAAGACTTACATTTCCTTTCGTTGTTATGTAGACAACACCCAGCGGTATGTCCTGCTAAAGCCCACTGATCTGTACAATTAAAAAACTCTCTTTCTGACAATATGTAAATGTTGTAAACGGTTTTCCTGGAGATTAAAAGTGAACATCAATGTTTTTGAATCCTCTATCTCTACCTTAGTTCTTTATCTCAAAATAACTTTGACCATGTAGCCAGCTGTGCTAAAACTTCAAAATATTAAATCAAGCTAAAATCTGTAACTTTCCACATGTTTTTTTTGCTGTCTAGAGGGACTTGAAATTATGTTTGAACCACAACAAAGACGGTTGAATTGTTATGGATGACTCTGTGGAAAGCTTCTATTTAATCAGCCATTGTAAAACCTGGAAATGCACCAAGTCTTCATACTCAATTTAACAGCAGAGTTGGGAGATAATGTCCGGGTAAGTTAATTAGAGTCAAACTTTAGTAATCCCAGTGGGGAGATTTGTCCTCTGCATTTGACCTGACTGTTCAGGAGGAGTGTGCAGCCAACTCCAAACAGAAAGACCTTCTTTCTATGAGGCGACTAAATGCTGATCCAGTGTGCTGTCTATGGTAAATACATACAGACTCTATGTAATAACAATATATCAATTTATAAACTTTAAGGATGACATTTTGACACCACACTGTCTTTTTGTTGCCTGATCAGACGAACGCTTTTTGCAGTTTGCTGCGTCTTTTGTTGCTATGCAACCACCGAATGAGTGCTAACTAGGGCTGTCAGTCGATTAAAATATTTACTCGCGATTAATCACAAATTAATCACACATTTTTATGTGTTCAAAATGTACCTTAAAGGGATATTTGTCAAGTATTTAATACTCTTATCAACATGGGAGTGGGTAAATATGCTTGCTTTTTGCAAATGTATTTATATATTTATTATTGGAAATTAATTAACAACATAAAAACAAATGACAAATATTATCCAGAAACCCTCACAGGTACTGCATTTAGCATACAAAATATGCTAAAATCATAACATAGTAAACTGCAGCCCAACAGACAACAACAACTGTCAGTGTGTCAGTGTGCTGACTTGACTATGACTTGCCCCAAACTGCATGTGATTATCATAAAGTGGACATGTCTGTAAAGGGGAGACTCGTGGGTACCCATAGAACCCATTTCATTCACATATCTTGAGGTCAGAGGTCAAGGGACCCCTTTGAAAATGGTCATGACAGTTTTTCCTCGTCAAAATGTAGCGTAAGTCTGGAGCGTTATTTATCGTCCTTCGCGACAAGCTAGTATGACATTGCATTAAGGCGTTATTATCGTGTTAACTTTGACAGCCCTAGTGCTAACGTAAGCTTAACACAAACCTTGAACTGTACGCTAATACTGTAGTTAATAGTAGGCTACAGCTTAAATTAATTAAAACAACTTACCCAAAATCTCGAGTACCACACTGATTTTCCTGCTGCTGTTTTGTGTTCAAATCCAGCAGAGTCACCACTATGAGAAAAAACGCTAATGACGTCGGGTGCTTTTCTGCTCTGAGTTGATTTTTTTTTTCAACTCGAGGCGTTCAGGGAGCTCATGTAGGAACACGAGGCGCACTGAGCGGATAAACGCGAGGCGCTCAGCAACGCGAAAGCAGCACGAAAACACGTCACTCTCATTGAAAAAAATTACAAAAAGCCTCAGGCTGCTGAAACGCCCTCTGTGTGATCAGGGCCTAATGGAAGCTGTTGTTTTAGCTTAGATCTGCAGATATATGCAAACACATTGATGTCTTTAAAGATCCCCTCCAGGCATGTTTTATAACTTACATATAAATACTCCATTCTGCATAATAACTTGAGTCTGGTATGGGTTTTCCACAAAAAACTAAAAAAAAATCTTAGTAGATCTACTCCTTTTCCCTCATTGAAAAATTTATGAATATGCAAATCGTTGTCAGTTTCCATTCTCAGTGCGTGTGCACTGGAGGCTTCAAGTTTCCACATCACCCTTCTTGCATATTGGACCACGATTGGCTTCCAAGTTGCCACAAATTCCTTCTCTCGTACGAACACGTCTCTAACTCAGGTTCAAGGTGAGCACAGAGAAACTTTCCTCCTTCAACAGATGAATGTAATAAACAGCCTTCTAGTGTCAAACTCTGCACGTACATCATTCTGCACAGTGAAGGTCAAACATCCAAGTGAGGTAATTATAAGCAAGACACGTTTTTGTGCGGAGGGGGACTTTCATTTACACTTTATTGATCCTCTTGAGGAAATGCGTCCTCTGCATTTGACCCATCGAACCTTTTTAGGAGCAGTGAGCATCTAAAGCACAACATCTGCAGCTCGTCTCCAGTTACTAGGCCACTGCATTTTAAATACTCCCCACCGGATTACTGTAACTCCTTTTGCATATGGATCGGTCTGTCCACCGCGCTGCTAGAATAGGACATTGCTGCTGATCGCATTTCTACGTTGGCTTGTCTTCATCCTTCTCCAGCACTGCCGTAGTACAGATGTGGTGTGTAAGCTCTGCCTTTGCAAGACTAACACTGACTATGTTTACAGGCACACTAATATTACACTATTATTACGAATATGAATGAATTAATGAATAATTTATTTTTGCGTCTGTTCATTTACATAACCCATCCCTCCTGAGATTATTCAGACACATTAACTAACAACAAATCAAACCTTGGTGTGTCAGCCCACCATCATCTAACAGCACAATACACCAGCATCATCCAAACATACATATAAACATAACATCATCCAAACATAATCGTAGACATGAACCTCCCACAAATAATGCTCCAGGATATATCCCACAATGGAAATAAAACAATTACACAAACACAGCCCCCTAAGTACAAGACACTAAACCAATTAGGACATCTATCTTATGTTACTTTTCTCTTCCTATCCCACGCTTTAGAGAGATATTCAGAAAATACAAAGACATGATAAAAAAGATATTCAATTAAATAGCAACTAGCCGACAGTTTGCAGAGATGCATGTCCAAAAGAAAACCCCACATTTCTGGTTGGAAGGGGAAGCACACCTACTTCTAAACATTTTGAAAGATTTGGATGTCAACAGGTTTTTGGATATGCGCAAATATCAGCGACCTTTTCAAGAAGGAAATGGTTGAAGGATTGAAAAAGGGTGGCTGTGTTCGCACGGTCGATATTATTACACAGACAAATGAACCTTCAATTAGTGTGTAATTTAAGTCGTTTTCCATTTGAGATGTTCATATTGATATTGTAGTGTTATACAATAGCATCAATGGCCAATTTAGATTAATGATGATATCGTTAGGCTACATGAATACATTTAGAATTATATTATAATTCAGATTGCAGAGACAAACAGGATAATGTCGACATAATTATGAAGTTTAATTTATATAGGATTTAATTTATTTATTTATTTTCATTATTTGTAATGATATACAGTATGCAATCCATTACATAGCACATGATTCCTATGACAGGTCTGGACCGCGTGTAAATTGTGTTGGTACCTAATGCTGGGCACACACTACATGAAAATCAAGCTGATTATGGGCCTGATTCCTCCCTCCCGACAATCGTCAGCAAAGCCCTGATTTTAATAATGGTTCTAAAGATTATATTCCAGATATTCCTGTGGTGTGAGGAAGGTTAAGAGTGTTTTTTACATTTCCCGATCAGCTCAGAAGTCCATCCTGGCCGCATTGATTTCAGATCGTGAATATTAAACATGTTCAATGTTTTTCAATGTTTCAATATTTTTCAATGTGGAAAGAACGATAGCCAATTGAGAACCAAGCTGACTGAAGTGGAAAGACAACAACCGCTGTCATGGCGGCTGCGACTAATGCATGAGCTAATGCAAAATGCGAAGCATAAAGTAGTAGTAAGATGGACCTCAGAAATAGAGGACCAACTTGTTGATTTATGGAAACAACACAAGTGTTCATTTAACGTGTCTCCATGACTCCATCCATCCATCCTTCATGAATTTTCAGTACAAAGTAAAAACTAACATCGCTAATTCTTTTTATTCGGTTTCGGCCAAATCGTTGCTCACCACACACTATAGGAGCAAAACTGTTAAATTTAACATAACATGTCGTTATGTATGGGGTCTCTCACATTTCCAGTGAAATATCTTTCAGCGTCGGTTAGCCTTAAGAGGAAATTCTAAATATGAGAATATTGGTGAATGCGACAAGTTCTCCTAAATCACTCGTACAAGCCATTTAGGAACGATCTGTTCGTACGAGCGGTTCTTGCATGAGGCCCAATGTCTTTTTTTGTAATATTTTGTGCATGTAAACGTTGTGTTGTTTATTATGAATCTTTATAGACTTTGGTTTCTTTACATCTAAAGCCTTTAGCTCATATAACGCAGAGCCCTTTGAATTTCCAAACTCAAGGAGGAAGCATCTTTTTTGTTGCTTTGCGTAGATTATTGAAATATTCTGTTATATTAGGGTCAACTCTTTGCATCTGCTCATATAAAAAAAAAAACATTTCTGCTCTGTTTAATCTGCAGATGTGTGAATTAATGTGTGCTTGTGTTTGGGAATTTAGTGAGTACTTCTTCTCAGCACCAGCTGAAAAGCAGCCTTGCTGATTACAAACCACTCACACATCAGAACAGAGAACTTAACAGCCTTTTATGTCACAGTAGACCAACTCTTCAACATATGGATTATCTCGTATTACTAAGCCTCAGTTGTTTGATTGTGATGATAATGATAGTAATGAAAGATGATGATGACAGTGATGATGATAACGGTGACAATGATGCGTATGATGATGATGAGTAGTGGATTTCCTGTGAAGACCCGAGAGCCCTTTTTATCGCTGATGTGATGTCATAGTCATCACAGCAGCAGTTTTCTGTAATTAGACTTTTTATTAAAAAATATTTTATATGACTCTATGCAATATTCATATTATATGAAAACATACTAATGAACAGTTAACAAAGGTACAGAAAAAAATATCATCTACATTAATAATGTAAACATCTGCTCTATAATTAAAGTGTCTCTTCCCCTGAAAAACAACAAGGCTGTTTGCTGCAGTGTTCGTCTGCATTGTCTTGATTTACATCCAAAATTTCATTCAATTTCAGTGTTGTTTGAATATATTCTCTGTGATTCGGTTCAAGAAACATTTGTTTTTGTGTTAACATGTGCTCAGATGAAAAACAGCATTCCCCTAAGCATCAGTTTTGGGTAATGCTGTTCATCCCAAGTAAGTTGTTAGACAGTGATGTGGGAAGACAAATCAAGACAAACCATTACAATCAAATATATAATAAACAAGAAGCCAAAGTAAATACCAATTCATAATACCTTCTGTCATTCATTCTAATTGTAGAGTTAACACAGACACTGACAGTCTTATGATGCTGTTTAGATTGCAATCAACGTGACTTTATATCTTCGGCATGTGGGACAAAACAGAGATTCTGCATTCACATGTTGAATCTGTAGGTAACGGGACAAGATTTTGGCATCGGAAGCAGGTAAATAATCCGTGTGGAGAGCAAAAGAGGTACAACGCATCGGTCGAAATGCAATCTCAGAACCCACCATCTATCTTTTGACAATGATTTTGCTTTTTATTGGTTTAAAATGAGTTTGTAAACTGGCTACTTGGGAACCAATCCGGTCGTAGACGTCGTCTCTCAACTCCAACTCCAGTCTTACGTCTCAAGATGCTAATCGGAGTGTAAACAATGAGCAGCGCACGGAGAAGGAAGTCTTGGCCCGGATATCCGCTGGCTACACTGGAACCCCAGAAATATAGCCCCTTGCCCCCAGTAGGGATGTGACGGTAAGGACATTTTCCCACCAGTTAATAAACTATTTAATAAACTTGCGACAACATCATCTTACAGATTACACCGGACATTTTACAAGAAAAGACAGCACTCAATATCTGTAGAGCCCTTACTTTGATCTTTATCGTTGGATGGCTGTGTGTCTGGCCTCTCCGGTCCAGCTTTCGCTGCGAGGCTGCAGGTTTCCATTCCTCATTAACGTTATGGTTTCCTTATAACGTTGGGTTTAAATCCAAAGTATTGCCAAATGGGAGCTTTTGCCTTTCGCTTTGACACCAAATCCTCCGCTATCATCTTGTCTGTCAACTGTCTCTCGTCCCGTGTGTGTGTGTGTGTGTGTGTGTGTGTGTGTGCGTGTGTGCGTGTGTGTGTGTGTGTGTGTGAAATCTGACTCCTGCTACTCTCTGCTGTGAATCTGTACGGAGCAGACACTTTCACTTTCAGTCTGTAGTGTCCGATGTCCGACTATGTGTTAATAACACGCCGCTTATACGCCAAAATGAACTAAATGGGTTGTTTTTCTACTAAAAAAAAAGCAAAACGACGGTTGGGGCGGTGGGCAAGTAATGTAATCGGTGTATACCTGAACACTGTGTAACACTGCGTAACACCGCGTAACACCGATTACCATGTCAAGCCTTGTCCCCAGAAGCTTATCTATCGCAGACTGATAGCCGATGGGCTCTGATATTAACACAAAATGGACGAGGGCCATGAATTGAACCAACGTTCTTATAACAGTAAGGCTGAAATACTGTCCACTGAGCCACCGTAACATCCGAACCAGAGGCATTCAACCATAGGCAATCAATTGCTTGCTGGTTTGTCAATATGATGGTTGATGGAGTGTGTTATTGGTGAGAAGAGATTTAAAGATTTTATCTGTGTGGGTGAGAGACGGTTGGCCAACTTAGCTGTTGAGAAGCACATTAAGGTCTTTGTCTTAGCTAACATTCACAGTCAGGTCACTAGTTACTCAATGCTTCATGATGGATAGCCTGTTAATTTTAAAGGGGAATTACACCCATTTTTAAATTAAATCCTATGGTCTAAGACGGTCCAAAAAATATTAGTAAACATGAACAACTCTCTCCCGTATCCAAAAAATGCAAATTTTACTCTTTTTTTGGAACAAGGTTGATTTTTCTGAGCCTTCCCACATGGCATAATAAATGGCATCAACCAATCAAGTTGTGCAGAATAGGTTGAGTTGTGCCTATATTTATGAATCAACAACACAGAGGCTCCATAGACCAAACCAAGATGGCATATTGTATTACTCCTTTCAACCTTGACAAAGGCAGCGTAGACCAGATCCACTCCTTCGGATCCATTCTTACCTTTTACAATAAAAGCCCTAGACATATAATATTCACAGGCAATTATTTTGCATTTTTGTCACACCCCCGGTGTGTAATGGCCTTTACCTCTCTGGATTCAGGCTTTGAGAGAGAGTAACAATGTATAGTGGTCGCACACATCCAAAACCGTTGTAGAAAGGTGCTGGACCAATAGAAGACAGCAATGAATACATAAATAAAGGTCCACACTTGTGAATGTACCAATAAACGGCACCTAAGGGAGCAACAGTGTTCAGACCTTTATTTGAGAGTGTAGCTCATAAATATTGATTTAACTTTCCTAGGCCAATAGAGATAACGTATTAGTGGTATTGACGAGTTTTTGACCCCTAGTTCTGCTTTGGAGCAGTGTTTTCATGAGTGGGTCCTTGTTTTGTTTATATCGGGTACACACACAAAGATGTACATGCACGCATAAAAGCATGCATACGCCATTGGTTTTCCGCTATACCGCTTAGCAGGAGTTGTTGGCGGTGACGTGCAAAGAAACATAGCATTGCGCCAGCAAAGTCAATGAAGTAGACGACTGCTAGCAGGCAAATATGAATGTAAACCATGAACGATTTAAAATTTTGCTTTGTGAATGTTAAATTTTGAAGGAAATGCACTTAACACGTTTGTTAGGCATCAAGGACAGACACAGTGTGTTTTGGTGTTGAACACTGAATGAAAACATAACTTTTGTTTACAAGAAATAGCCGCAAGCCCATAAACAGTTTATCATTGTTTAAGTGTTGGCTTTATGGCGTGTGAGGAGTTTGGACTGGAACATTTTGTTGGCGTCCAGGCCTGGCCTGGGCTCAGGCTTCAATAACTCAGGCCGGGACACAAACCTTAAAGTATTTTTACCCCTATAAAGATGATCGTTTTGCGAACAGGCACTCATTCTTCCTCTCGAAAGAAAACATGACAGGCAGCTAATCAAGCATTACGATTGATGGAGTTAAAACTACAGGAAGTAATAAACCTTTTGTGTAGCCTATTCCAGCAGACACTGCCTGCAGGGAGATCTAAGTATCGACTACCTGACTGTCTTGTAACTACTTGAAACAAAGATAGGTGTCGGCTAAAAGTTCTGTAATTGTTGGTAGTTCTGCAGAGCTACTGCTGATACACTAACTCACTGTAATTGGTACGTGAACAAAGGGATGTATTCTCCCTATAGGTACACTACTAACTCCCAACTTTTCAATTGTCTGATAAGCCCATTACTGCAACGGGCATACAAGCCAATCAATCATAGTTAAGGACGTGTTTGACAAAGTTGCAGGACTTGAGGGAGCAGGAGCTATCGCCGCCTCACTGTCTCGCATCAATCATCTCTCAAGTGCAAACAATACTGAGGAAGAGTGGGACTTTTGAGATGTGTTTTTTTTTCCTAAACTGTAGTTGCAGATGAAATAATAGATTTCATCAATTTTCCTGACAGTTCTTGATAATAATCCTTCATGTTCCTGAAACTGCATTCATTGAGGATATACAGTCTTTCCTCTCTATTATTATGGTCTTTTTGGTAACACTTTCTAATAACCATCATTTATGAATGGTAAATTGATAGTTAATTAAATTTAGTTAATAGTCATTTTGTTGTTAACAAATGATAATTAATAATGTTTACTATATATTATTAATGCTAGAATTTATGTTATTTTAACAGTTTATTGTTGCACACAATGTAACATTTTATGTACCTTTAAGAAATTGTTTGTAAAACATCTATTAACATTACGTAGACAGATATTTGTAACACTTTATTGTTTGGAAACCATCACTAAACATTATTTGGATTGCAATTATAAAGTTGTAACTGATGAATATAATTCCTTGTTAAATGTTAATAAATACTTTGTATAGCATCTATAAATATTATTTAGATAGATACTTGGGCGATGGTTAATTAACTCTCAATTTACCATTCATAAATTATGGTTATTATAAAGTGTTACCTTCTTTTTTCATTATTAGTTTATTCCTCCGTGGGAATGTTAACTGGGCATGTATGCTCAGCTAACCTATCCTGTATAAGTTAAATTAAAAAACACATTTTTACTATGTATTGTATGGAACACTTTACCTGAACAAGTACATTAGGATGTTAAAGTTGTTGCAGTAGCATATTTTTTTTTATCATTCATTGTTAAATCAGCTGGATGACGTGTAGTTACAGAAGCATACATAATATTGACATAAGTAGTTGCACAGATAAGCTGTTATGCCACTCTACATAATAGACAGATACAATAAGTCATTACACTTGCATACATGCATAGTAGTGTTTCTCACCCCCATCCACTGTTCAGACAGGCAGCCATATGTGCTAAGAGCAGAGGCGAATGCCTCGGGGCATCCCCCATCCATGTGCTTCACGTGTTCTACCGGGAGAGAGAGGTACAGATGTAGAAGAAGGTGGGAGAGGGAAACGAGAAAAGGTGGAGAGAAAAAAGGAGATTTGAGTGAAGCTTGTGTCAGAGGCATACCATGTTGGTGTCAGTTCCACTCCTCTTCCTCCATGTTAAGAAGTTTCTCTCTCCCTCAGAGGGACCAGCTGGTCCTGTGAGAGAGAGAGAGGGAGGGAGAGATAAGAGTAGTAGAAATAATAGAGAGGCAAGTGCAGGTAGAAGATGAGATAGAAAAACAGAAGAAGAGTGATGGATTTGCTAACATTGCATTTCATGCAGCAGTGATGTCCAATTACATGCACGGAGAGACGGGTTCTGTATGTGCAGCATTTCCATTCAACCAAACAACAGAGCTCTTTCTCAATATTTGCTCTTGTGTCCCCTGTGACATTTTATTTAGTCTGCAGCTTACAGTGCACTGAGAGTTGAAATGGCGAGTCATTGATCGTGCACAACATCAAGCTTAGAGCCCATCTCAATACACCGGGAAGTGCGGTACTTGTTCAGGAGGAGATCATTCTCTCCCGGATCATTTATAGATATCTCTCTTCCCCACAAAGTCAGTAGTTGAGCATGTTGGGGTTTTATAGTCACCCTACAGCAGCTTATCAGCAGCAGATATCACTGATTCGCTACCTTCAAGCTGAGAGTGTGCAGCTAATTAGCGAAATCACCGGATGTATTCATTAGATCCTCGATCCCCTTTCCGTAAGCAAATCTTCTTTTCATTGGAAATAATTGGACATCACTAATAATTACATGACACACACAGAGACGTGTGAGTGGGGCGCAATTTCAGACACTGCCTCTTCAGTTTTATATACCGTATTAAATTAGTCTTCTCCATATTGTGTTGGTGGAATTTTATATTCAGTAATTGTGACAGTTAGTGCGTATTAATTTGGGAGACTGGCGCCCACTCTTGGAGCCAGGTTGGGGAGCGGAGCTTGGAGCCAAGCTGTACTCCTGGCGCCTGTTGTTCCAATAACCCCCATAGCCTGTCTGAGCACAGCCTGAAGAAGCAGCAGGAAGCTGCTGTCTTGTGGCCTCACCACCTGGGATATTGGACACTGGATGTCCTCCATGTCTTCTGGGTGGTGATATGGGAGTATTGGGTACCGTAGCGTGTAATCCAAGCCTTTTGGTCCTCGTATACCAAAGTTAAAGTTTTATTACCTGGCATTAAAGGGATAGTTTGGGTGTTTTGAAGTGGGGTTGTATGAGGTACTTATCCATAGTCAGTGTATTACCTACAGTAGATGGCGGTCAGCACGCCCCCAGTTTAGAGAAGCAGACAGGAGTTACCGCATGGAGGCAAAGCAATGTACTGCTGTGGATGGGGCCGGCAGAAAAACGTATTTTAGCCACCTAAAAGAAAGGCCCACTTAAAAAAAATCAATATCAGTTTAAGTGCACACTATATTTAGAATATTTTTGCTGGTTTACCTTGTCGTGAGACAGCTATACAGTCTATGTTTCCGACGGAGAACTGAAGCCGTTGTATCCATCTATGATCTCACCAAAGCCACAGTTTGAACAAAAACTTAGCATAACACGGGAGTTGCTGTTCTACCGCTGCCTCGATCGGTTAGTTTGTTTGCGTTATTGTGAGACATTGGTGAATCCGAACTAACCAAAGTCACACAATAACACACACAAACTAATCAATTGATGCAGCGGTAGCAAAGAGTATAGAAGCAAAGAGACGAAACTCCGGTGTCTTTTTGACAACAGCCTTTGTTGCCATTTTGGACTGAAAAAGCTTATCATATTTAGAATATTTTATTCTTCAATACAGGCCATTTCGGTAGAATATGACAATACAATAAAGATAATTTAGTTTTACTCTTTTGAGGGACTTTTTAGACGTTTTACTGGCGTCAGGTAGTCGCTTTCAGTCCAAATTGGCGGAAGCGTTGCTTTGCTGCTGGGCGCTGATGTTGCAATGCAACGAACAATTGACTTTCACTTCTTGCCAATCTCCGTTCTTTGGCGGTAGAACAGCAACCTCTGTGTTCTGCGAGGTAAAATTACAGGTTTTTTCCAATGGAATCTGGTGGCTTTGGTGAGAGCACAGATAACAGCTTCAGTTCCCTGTCGGAAACATAGACTGTATAGCTGCCTGATGGCAAGTTAAACCAGCAAACATATTCTAAATTTAGCGTACACTTAAACTGATATTGATTGATTTTAGGTTGCTAAAATACGCTTTGCTGCCAGCCCCGTCCACAGCAATACATTGCTTTGCTCCTGTGTCAGTACTCCTGTCTGTTTCTCCAAACTTGGGTGCGTGCCGACCGTCATCTACTGTAGGTAATACACTGACTACGGATAAGTACCTCATACAACCCCACTTCAAAACACCCAAACTATCCCTTTAATGCCAGGTAAGAAAACACAAGTTTCACTTTGTCTCACTATCCCTTTAAGTCTGACCTGTTCAAGACAGATCAAAGATTTCCTTTGTCCCCTCTGCCCCCTTGACTTTTATGGGATGGGAAGTGAATTGCAGCTGTGTTGTGAAAAAGATCCAGCTCGGGGACATAATCGTGTCTTCGCTGTGAATCACAGATGGTGCTGTCCCTCTGGCTTCATCAGCCCGTGACCTCTGATGTGCAGTTGAGCTTTGTTCTGCTGAGTGCGAGGCGGCTGGGAAGAAGGGTTACCACCTTCAAATCTGAGGTTGTGGTTCTTTCACAAAACAAGGTGGCTTGCTGTGTTCAGACGAGAGGGGAGCAGCTGTATCAGGTGGAGGAATCACCTTAGGGGGGTCATATTCACGTTTGAGTGTAAGAGGGGCCATGTGATTGACAGGATCTGTAAAATGCAGTAATGACGGAGCTACACCAGAGTGTGGCGGTAAAGAAGTGAAGGCTACAATTCACCGGTCGATGAACACCTCAGTTCTCACTGGTGTTCGTGAGTTGGAGGTTGGGTCCAAAAGAATGAAATTGACGATACATTCTATAGAAGTGCGGTTTCTCCGGAGGTTTGCTGGTCTTGTTCTTTGCGAGATCAGCCAACATTGTTTACCTGTCCAGTCACGATGTAGGTGTCTCCTTGGAAAAGACTCTGTGTAAGATGAAAGAAAGCTGGGTGATTATATTTTTCCAACTAGCCTGAAAAAACCCAGAGATCCCTGAAGAGTAACTGGAGAAAGTTATCTGGGAAAAGTCTCTCTTATCTGTCATATTCGCTCAAATTTAACTGCAACGCTGAATAGAACCAGCAGCAATAGAAAATTGATAAATGGATATTATCTGTTTGTACATACCCAGTAGCTGTAGTAGTTACATGTGAACAAGATAAGCAATAAGCTTCACAAACTAGCTGTTCTCGACCAAAGAAATTCTTAAGCTGGGCATACACTACGGTTTTAGAAATGTTGTTGTGTACTTCCTACTCCTACTGTACAAGTAGATCGTTTGCCATGTAAAGCCAAAGCTCACGATTTATGTGCTGACACTGTACGATCCGATCGTCAGCCACGACCTGAGTGCTCACTGTACATGTAAAATAACAGAAACGTACTGCCTTGATCATCTGTGCCATCCTGTCTGCTGAAACGTCTAAACAAGAGGCGCCGGCATATATGGACTCGCAGGTGGCTAGGAAGATGTGGACAGTATGGCTTGTCCATTTTGCAGAGAGAATTGGAGATAAGCTAGCTACGTTTTATTATTAAACTGAATTGAAATTGTCACCTTGAGCTTCTCTGACGTTTTTGTGTAGACTGTGTGATCAATTGTTTAACCAAATTAGTAATTAATAGGGCTGTCAAGTGATTAAAAATATTTAATCACGATTAATCCCATAGTTATCCATAGTTAATCGCGATTAACCGCAAATTAATCGCACATTTTTTATCCGTTCAATATATGCTCAAATCATAACATGGCAAACTGCAGCCCAACAGGCAGCAACAGCTGTCAGTGTGTCAGTGTGCTGACTTGACTATGACTTGCCCCAAACTGCATGTGATTATCATAAAGTGGGCATGTCTGTAAAGGGGAGACTTGTTGGTATCCATAGAAACCATTTTCATTCGCATATCTTGAGATCAGAGGTCAAGGGACCCCTTTGAAAATGGCCATGCCATTTTTTGCTCGCCAAAATTTAGCATAAGTTTGGAACGTTATTTAGCCTCCTTCGCGACAAGCTAGTAAAACTGAGCCTGCTACAGCCTAAAAATTGGAATTATCTACCGCAAGTTGCGGTAATGAGTTAAAGAAATTAGTGGCGTTAAAAGGAATTTGCGTTAACTTTGATAGTCCTAGTAATTTAATTTATACATCAACAAATAAGTAAATTAACTGTTAGTTTCTAACCCCAAAAATACGAGGCTGGTAAATGACGTCTGCTTCAAATGCAGTTAAAGTTTATTGAAATGACACATTATAATACTTAGAGGCTCATCAGCAGGTATCCGAATATTACCTGTCGCACCAATTGTAAATTGCTACTAGAAGTTACATTGTCAAGAAATAAAAGAAAAAATAAAGATGTAAATGAAGGAAAAAACAGAAACTAACCAGACTTCAACTGGAATAAGAGTACAGATGAGAGGGTGGGAGACATGTTAGTGAAGGTAGGCAGTGGGATTTATTTTCCTACTTTCATCCAGATGAAGTTGAGTGAGTATGCATGTTATTTTTTATGAGATTTTCCCAGCCAGTCAATAATTCACACAAGCAACCTTTGAGTCATAGTCCCACTTCTCTGACCTCCATACAGAGCTCTGACTCACTTCACATAATATTCCAAATACATAATACATATGTAAATGACAAAATCTACAAACGCATTTTTTAGATATTGTGACAAATGAACAACAACCTAACTGTTAATCCTTTATGATAATAAAAGGAATATTGTTGAAAAATAATATTTTATGAGACTTATGAGTCTTATTAGTACAAGATGTTTAACATTCCTCGTTGAATCTAACATGATTAATATTTCCCTCTTTCATCCCCTCTGCCGTGGATGTGATGCTCAATTCTCCATTTGAACTGCTGCCATTGAACTATTAAATATTTTGTGCACAGCCTCAATAAGAAAGTATGAACAGCAGCGTTGTGATGAGATGAAGAGACAGAAACAGAGTGGCGGAAGGATAGATGGAGCAAAGAAGAGAAGAGCTGCGTTGTGTTTCTGAGGTGATGCCCACTTTGGCAAGTCAAACTCCCTTCACTGCTCTGTTCTGCTCTGCTCTACTCTGCGTGGGTTGTTGCTGTATAAATAACACTCTCAGAGCAGATCAGAGAGAGAGAGAGAAAGAGGATAAGGGAGGCAATAACAGCAGAGGAAGAGATGGTGAGGGAGACGGGGGGGGGGAGGAGAGAGGGACGCATGGGAGAAGATGGAGAGAGAGAGAGAGAAAGAGAAGGATGGAGAAACGCAGTTGATCAGAGTTATATTAGATGTTCAAGAGGAGGAGAGAGCGAAGAGAATGAAGTGTAGGGAGAGAGAGAGAGAGAGGTGATTGAGAGGGCTTGACGAATAATTGAACCATATATGGTAACAGTTAAGTATGAGGTGATTTGAGAGGATGAGAGAACGAGTGTGAGAGAGAAATGGATGTGAAGATGTACAGTATGAACCCTTCAGAGAGAAAGAGAGAGAGACAATGTGTGTGGTGTCATGAGATGGCCTGTCTTAGGCGGTACTTGTATGACACCATCAGCGTTAGTCATGGGGAAGATGATTAATAGTGTAAAGATACTGCAGCAGCTCATCACTGCCAAACAGCAGATCTCAGATCATTTGCTTACATGCACAGCAACAGCTACTTCTAACAGACTTTTTGCAATTTGAATTCAACCTCAACATATTGAGCGTATAGATTTACAGTGAGATACACACTCTCCCCTCACCTCGCCAAACAGCAGGGTATAGTTGTCAGGTTTAATTTTCAAATCAGTCGTAATTGTGACCTTCCAAAAATCTCTATATCCTGTAAGGCATCCATACAGGTTGTTGTAAGTCGACTTACATAAATAACACTTAAAGGTGCAGTGGGTAGAATCTGGCGGCATCTATATGCAAATTGTAACCAACTGAAATTTCTCCCGTGTGCCAAGCTTGTAGGAGAACTACGGTGGCCGACACAAAAACTTGAATGACCCTCTCTAGAGCCAGTGTTTGATTTGTCCGTTCTGGGCTACTGTAGAAACATCCGTGAAGAGAGGACCCGCTCCGTATGTAGATATAAAGGGCTCATTCTAAGGTAACAAGAACACAACGATTCTTATTTTCAGGTGATTATACACTAAAGAAAACATACTTATTAATATTCCAATTTCTGCCAATAGATCCCGCCAAATTGCTCAGAGCGCTGTCGAATGCTCCGTGGTGTCCGTCAGCTTGGGAGTATAACCGAGTTAGTCATGTAGTTAATGTTAGCTAGTTGAAGGAGAACACATATGTATATATATATATATACATATATTACTCATGGCACCAGATACAAATATTCTATTACTGTAATATTTTCATAACATATTGAAATGTAAGACAATTCAGTTAGATTACCAGGCTATCATAAAGTCATAATGATACACATGTTATAATGCTATACAGTTTGGCTTGAAGAAGAACTGTTTTTTTTTTATTTATTAGCACATATATAAAACTGCACAAAATCCAGTCAATGAAAAAAAAACAAGAAATGTGTCAGGAGAGGTCAAGAAGCCTTACAGGCTTATACAAAGGACCTCCCCCAACAACCCCAGGAGAAAAAAACTATAACAAAAAAGGAAGAAAGATCTAAACTAACATTATTTTAAAAATACAACAAGTTAAACAACAACAAGAAGTACACAAAATGTGCAGAAAAACCTAACCAAACAGTGGAAAACAATCCAATAAAAACAATATAATACATATAAAAAACAGTACAGAAAAAAAGAAAATGTATCTAAACATATCAAAAGATAATTAGACCTCATGAATTAAAATGATAATTTAAAATTAAATTGTTTAAAATGTTCTAAGGATAACGAGCTCTTGATAACATGTATTTTGGTGTTCCATATTTGTACACCACGATATCTGAGGGAGTACTGGCCATGTTTTTAAACCAGCTAAACTAACTTCCTCACCATTTACACGGCTCATGCTAAAGCGGCTAAGCCTCGACTTACAGTAAAGCTACTGAGGGGTGGTACAGACGGGATAGTAATTGACTTGTCTAGAATAGCACAGCGAACCACGTGTCCAGTGAAATAAACACTGTTCAAACTTTATTCCCCTTCGCTTCATGTAATATTATCCAACGAACAAAGATATTCAAGTATAAATGCAAGAATCGATTACAGCGTTCCATACATTTCTCCATAAGACAAACATTTTCATACGTATTTTTCCTAAACATTTTCACACAAAGACACCCGGCACCTGATTCAAAGTTTGTTTCTACAGTTAGTTGACCAGGGAACAAGATGACACCATGTGCACAAACATTTCTTCTACATTTACATTTAACAACCATCTTCCAAAATCACTGTAACCACGGACATTACAGTTTAAAATATATTAATGTGCCTTTTTCCTACATATATTCAACACAAACATCTAGGAGTGTATGATGTATCCTGACAGGTGTGAGATAACTTTGCCATTAACAGTTTGTATTGTAATAACTTATTGCCTGTGTCTTAAAATGTACAAATTCACAATCAGCTTCATGTATATCCTCCATCATGTCTATCCTATATGCATCTAATTTATGGAAAATGTGATAAGTCAAAAAACAAAGATTGCTGACCTTTCTCAGTCATACGGGGTCAATGTGACTTATTCAGTTTTGGACAAAAGAGGTTTAGGTAGTAACTAATGTACTTGTGTGTGTGTGTAATCTAACACATTTAAATTCTAAAGGACTTAATAGCTGAATTGGAGAGAATTTATCATAACTATGTGAACATGTGATGTCGTAAACAAAAATTAAACCATTATTAATTGCACCCCAGCAGTGTGTGTGTGTGTGTGTGTGTGTGTGTGCGTGTGTGTTTGTGTGTTTGTGTGCGTGTGTGTGTGAGCAAATGAGCAATATGGAAGAAAATGGCCTACCTCGCTGCAGCAGTTTAATGATGGCCAGAGGTGTTGCTGTACTCGCTGATGGTGATGCATCCTAGAACATTGTTCTCCAGACCAGTACTAATCAGCTGTTATTGGTACGAGGCTAGCTAGCAGAAGATTTGGATCGGAGTAATCTGAGAGAGGCCTACATCACTGCAGCCAGTTAATGATGGCCGGCGGTGCTACAAGCCTGACACATCCTAAAAGATTGCATTACAGATCAGCACACTGCAGATGCTTACATCACCCGCTAACTAGCTTCACATAGATTATCTTCACGTTTGATTAGTTTTACTGCGAGAGAATCTGAAAGTGCAATTATTAGAATATTCTGTAGTTTTGATCCTGTACAAATGTGTCTGTTTTGGAAGTTCAGTCTCGACCTTTGGGAACCGTAACAAAATAATCTCAGCTAAAAAAGAAGTCTATTTACTAGCTTTGATGGAGCGAGTGTTTTTTTTTTATCAGAATGGAAAATAAAAAAAGATATGGAACTGAAATGTCATCAGATAATAGAAAAACCCAGTTCAAAGTGACACCATTACAATCTCAATAATGGGTTTCCTGTGTGGCAGCCGGCAGATTGTCATTATACATGCACTGGAGGCAGTAAGATTCTTGACCTCAGCGACGAGCATCGCCTCTGTTAGGTGTAGAGTGTGTCCTCACTGGTGCAGGGTTGTTCTGGGTTTTCTCTTTTTAAAGCCTTTGTGACAGACCAGTGATGATCGGGGCATTTCACATCGCCGCCATGAGCAGAGATTCTTTATCCCCGTATGAATGATCCGTGAAATCACGCACAGAGTAAAACTAATCCAGTTTGAACTGTGTTTTTGTTTTAACAGCGCGGCTCGGTTCTTCTGCGAGGGGCCAATTCAGTGCAAGCACAAGTAAATACTCGCCTATATAGCGCCAGTGCTGGCAGATTGGCGCTAGGCAGGGCTAATGCAGGTGCCAAGTGGCGTGTTAAGTGCGAGCCATGTAACGCGGGCCTATGGCTCCTGTTGCTGTTATGAGAGCGGTGTTTCTCAGTCTCGCCCGGCTGCTGCTAATTGCCTTAATTGAGAGAGCGACCTACATCTGAGAAAAGGCTTCGGTGGATCAGCAGAACAGCTGGCAAACCTGGAGAAGGAAGGGGAGGGAGAGAGGACTGGAAAAAAAAAGGATGAGATGGAACGAATGAGGGAGAAATTAGGAGACAGAAGTGAATGCAGTAGAAAGAAAAATGTGAACAGATTGCTGAAATAAACTTTTTAAAGCAACTTCTAATGCTGTTTAAACCTCTATTTTTATTTTTGCGCACACATGCTCAGTTGGATGCACACATCCTGATTTTTTGACTCAATTAAGCATCAAATGTTCCATCAAAGCCCAACTAAACCAGTAAATGATAGCGAGCGGGAAAACACGACGGATAAAAAAAAAGAGTGAGGAAAGGGACAGGAGGAGAAGGCTGGCAGTGACATCATGCTTTTAGAGCACAGGCCGGCCCTCAGGCCTGCGCTGAATACACTCCTAACAGTCTTGTGTACTTCCCTTAGACTGAATTATTCAACACGCCCCTGATGGAGAGACTGACTGTGACTGTGTGTGTGTGTGTGTGTGTGTGTCTCTGCACGTCTGGCTGCTGCGGTGCATGTACGTGCATGCATGAATGCATTTGTCTAGAGAGCGAGGGAGAAGAAGAATATAAGTTCTGCGTGCATGTGTGTGCATGTGAATGCAACTTTTTCTCTTTTTTTGTGTGCTAGAAAGAGTGTAGGAGAGAGAGGCTGCTTGGAGTCATTGAATGGGGCCTGTGATGTGTGGGTGGCTGCTCAGTTTGTGTGCATGTGGCGAAGTGTGTGTGTGCATACACACGTCTGTCAAGTCTGTTGTGAGTTTTCTGTGTTTCTGATAAGGTGGTTCAGCTGGTTTCTGTCCCTCTTCAAAAAAAGAAATAGTGCTCAATCAATCCTCTTTCTTCCACAAATCTCACCAGACTGCTTGTCGATGTCCCTCCGCCATCCACGCACACACACACACACACACACACACACACACACACACACGGTAACACAGTCTCCTTCACTCTGTGTTTTGGATTTCAAGCTGCAGTGTTCTTCTGTGTGCCCCCATTTCTTGTTTTTGTGTGGGTGAGTGTGTGTGTGTGGGTGTGTGGTCTGTGTACTTTTTCTCTAAGTGTGTGTGTGCTTTGTGTGTTTTTGCCAGCGTGGGTTTCCGTGTGTGTGTGTGTGTGTGTGTGTGTGTGTGTGTGTGTGGACAGTGAGTGGTGGGGTTTGATCCTGTGCTAATGATCTCCCAGTGGCTCAAACTTCTGTAAAGTGTGTTGAGTGGGGATGGAGGGAGGGATGGAGGGAGGGAGGGACGGGAGAGGAGAGGAGGAAATGAATAGAGAACAGTGCCTGATCATCATTATCATCATCATCTTCGTCATCACTAAACCCTACGCTGCTGTTGTAGAGTAACCCCCCTCCGCCCCCCCGCTAGTTACCGGCGCCAGAGCCTCCACCTACCCTGATCCGCGCAGCCCTCCACTCGAGCAGGAGCAGCCGCGTTGGCAGCGCGAGCTGCAGCATCAAACCGGCTGGTGACAGAAGGATGGAAGGAGGGGAGGATGGATAGACAGATGGATATAGAGCGCCGGCATGTGATGTGTGTCATACTCGCACTCCCCTCAGCACACGCATGCACACTAGGAAACGTCAGCCGCAGACAGTCAGATATTGGAGTTTTTTTTTCCCTCTTGTTTCTTTTTATTGAATGTCACACGGAGGGGTTTTCTCGCCTCTCTCCTTCTCTCTGTCACTCCTGCCTCCCCTCCGCTCTCCCTGTCAACTCCCAGCTCATCTTCTTGCTTACACGGACTGTAATGCACTTTTGTTTTCTGAATGTGTTAGCACTTCCTCCACTTCCTCCCCGTTCTCCGAGCCTCGCCTTACCTCTCCTCCCTTCCCTCCCCATCTGGTAAAGATCTGTCTCGCTAATAGGAGGCCTGGTAAATTAGCCCCTCTATCCTTCCTCTCTATCGCTCCTGTCTCCTCCCTTCTTCTCTCATCTATCTCTCCAAGCGTGTGCGCTGCCCAATAGAGCGCACTCATGCACACCCACAGATTCAGACATAAAAATACATGCAAGTGCAGATTTGCCCCGCTTGTGTGTCTGTCTGTTTGTCTCCAGGTTGGGTACAGGCTAATAGGGCGTAGTAGGTAATGGCAGCCGTAGCCTATTATCTCTGCTCTGCTGTCTAATAGCCACTGGCTTTAAGCATCTGCCATGTAGCAGCTCTAACTCCCCCAATGGACACTTAGCAACTTTGCGCATAGACACACACACACACACACACACACACATACACATGTACAACCCACCCCCACAGATGCACAGTGGAGATAATATACACACCGCCAAAAGTCATTTGTGCATATGTGAGTGTGTCTGTGCACGTGTGGGTGCATGCTGAAGTGTGTGTGTGTGTGTGTGGTTATCACTTCTAACACACCGTGCCCTGACATTCGGTATGCTCTCTTTTCCTTGGGGAGCACTGCCTTCCTTTAATTAGTAAAGGAAATAGATTTACTTATCTGATCTTTGACACATTGGCCACACACACACACACACACACACACACATCTGGCCGCGTGCACTCAACCACGCAGCACATCGACACCTATCCATTACCAGTGTGCTGGAATGCTAGAGCGAGGAAGCAAACACATTGTGTGTTCAGGCGTTCTGTGTGAGTGTGTGTGCAAGGGAGAAATGAATCTGCTCCCATCTGTAGACTGACCATTGATTTGCCATGGTAACAGTGGATGGTGACTGTCGTGTGAACAAAAGCGATGAGAACAAGTGGCCGGATTGGAGAGGGAAGGAGAAATGAGAAGGGGGAGATGGGGAATAGAGGAGACCAGTGGCGGTATTGAACTGGGAAAACACGGGGTGCAAACTCTGCAGCGGCTGGGAGAGAGAGGATTAACGCGCGTTCGCCTGTTGCTGGTTTAATGTAAGCAACAAGATTTTTATGTGTGTATTCCAGAAAGCGAGAGCGTGTGCACAATAGTGTTGTGGGAGTGTTTTTGGTATAAAAAGGCTTACACAGACCTGAGTAAGGCTTATATATAATGAATGAATCCCCCTTCAGCTAACGTTTTTCTTTCCTCTGCAGAATTAGTGATTTGTCTAACCCCCTCCTTTCCCTGCAAACAATCTCTGCAAAACCGCTTCGCCACGTCCCAGCATTCCTCCCAGAATCCACCCTGCACCCCAGCGACATTGCCCTCTGGAAGCCTGTGTCATTGTATAAACTTATTTAGTAAACATTATGCCTCCGCTGTCAACAACTCACTTAAGAAACACTGGGCTAATGTAATTTCAACCAAAACGGGGATAAACCAATGTTTTAGTATTCAGCAGGGCCTGCAGCTCTTCTCTAAAAAGCTGAAACACACTGCGGATTGTCTAATTAATCTTCTGGCTTGTGGTATTCCTACACCAGCCAGATCCTTTTGTTTTTACAGTGGCACTGGACACGTGCCCTGACCCCAACCCCGACTGGTCGTCCTGTTCAGATACCTGCGGCACTTGGCCTGCTTAGCACGGTCCAACAAATCAACAAAACTGAGGTAGTCAACTGGGATGGGCTGACTCACAGCTCGCTGCCATTTTTACACCAGGCCTAAGGTTTCCAAAGTCCAACAGAGTTGAGAGAGACAGAGAGGGGGGGAGAGAGTGAGTGGGATTTTTTTTCAGCCAAAGGCACTCTAGCTATAAATATCAAACTGGCAATTCTTTGATTTGCCAATGAAGACTGACAGAGGCGAGAGAAGGATGCAGGGTCTTGCTCAGTTCTTCAGCTGTTTTAAATTAATTCACCGATGGGGGAAGAGGGAAACCGAGGGACGAATAGGGTTGGCTGTGTCATTAATTTTCCATGTAGTTGGATGAAATAACATTAACATCTCTTTCTCTCTGCAGCTCTATAAGTCACAGTTATTATTACTCAGAAACAGCAGCACACTAGGGCTGCACGATTATGGCCAAAATGATAATTGCGATTATTTCCACCATTAATGCCTCATTAGAAAATTTATGGTTTTATGTATATGAGGTACATTTTCAATTTGAGCCTCACATTTCAACCTTCAGTGAATCAAACAGATCCTGGTACAAAATACTTTGTGTTACATAAATGTGTAATAATGAAACATTTCTTATTTCTGTTGGGAGTTTGTGAAGCCAACCATACGTAACTTCTTAACGTAACAATTTTTTTTACAAGATTACAAGAAAAATCAAAATCCTCTCATGACTTCTCTGGAATAGGTCTTTATAAGCATGGGCTTAATATCACAATTATTTTATCACGATTATCCATTGATTTTTAGGGACAAAATATTTGTATTGCACTTTCTCATTTAAATCAACAGAGCTCTGCGTTCACTTCCATGTTGTGCAACATTCCTGCTACTGTACAAATATTTTCTTCAAAATAAGACTTTAAATAAGAATCCTCTTCACCTGAATTCAATGTATTTTCATTTTGCCTGTCTGCTATACAGTATATTACCCTTCTACTCTGCACTACTAGCCAATTAGACTATTGTCAGGTTATTAAATAGGCATTATCAGTCACTATAAGTGCCATAGATGTTGGTCAATAGGGGCCTACTACACCCACTAGTAGGTTTTATCATCTATTCACATGGTAGATCACTGAAAGAAGGTATAAAAGAAGACGACAGCAACCTCTAGTGACCGCAGCAATTATGAAGTCAGGCATTATAGTATAGACAGTGTCAACCTACATAAGGGATGGAGGTCGGGCGCAATGGGACACAAAACTCAGGGTTTTCACACTAGAGGCCGGAGTTTGTATCCCGTTTGAAACCAACAATGTGTAGTTGTCTTTGTGTTTGTAGAAGTTGTAGTTTTGTTGCCTAAACCTAAAGAAGCTTTTTTGTTTGTGTTTAAAACGTGACGTTTCATTGCCTTTTACAACATGTTAGAACGTGTTGCTTTTAAGTTTCACTTTCACTTTTACAACGTAGTAGGCGTAGTAGGCCCCTACTGACCCACATCTATGGTGCATATAGCAACTCATAATGCCTACTTAATGGCCTGATAACAGTAGAATTGGGTGGGACCGCAGCTACAACATTCAGGAGAGTTTTTCACAGGCTGCCGCTGGAGGTTGCGCGTGCAGCGGCATGAAAGCTCCCCAAAAGTGAAGCCAAAACATCTGGATTGCCCACTGGTGGCTGGCTGTTGGTTTAGGAAGTGCTTGATTTGATACGCAGCAGAGTTTTCTATGAGCGGAGCATGAATTTTAAACGTCAATATCGCAGTCGATCATGTTCATTTAAATGTGGGAAGCCAAAATTGTGATCAGGATTAATATTTGATTAATTGTGCAGCTCTACAGCACACACATACACACAAACCATATGTAGACGTGCATCCTATTATTTTTCTGCCACACAGATGCTTGTGTATATATATGTACGTGAGTGTGCGGATGTCACAGCCTGGACAGACACTTCAGTTTTAATAAAGCAGAGGCCTTTCAGCACTCTGGCGGATCCTGCTGTAATCTCTTCTAAACAGGTGTTGTGATTAGCCTCTGCCATGAGCAGCATTCTGACACTTGGATAGGCAGGACCAACCATGCACACAACCATCGGCTACCACTCAGGAGACAGATTTAACTGCTGGTGCTTGGCAAGCGCACTCCTGCCATCCAATACAATGTGCTTTGTCGAAGTTCTGCTAGACATTTTTTATTTTTCTGTCCTCAGCCAAATAATTATGTCTTTTCTTTACAATATTCTAAATTAATCTTTGCACGCTGATGCAGCACCATATGTGAAAGAGTCAGCTCTTGAGTTATAGGGGCATAGTTGATGAATGAACACAGAATGTTTCTAAACACAGCTGAAAAGCATGTGTGTGTATGTGATATTTATCAACAAATTACAATATCAGATTAATATATTAAACTTAAGGTTTACATTTTGAATAATCTGCAGCATAAAGAAAACAACTACTCAGTCTGCTTTGCAGTCCCAATTAGGAATAATCTTCTTCCTGAGAACATCTGCATTTGAAAGTTTTGCTAATTAAATCCAAGTGTTGTAAGAGCCTGTTTATGCTTCCAGTCTCAACCTAAAAATTAGGCTGTTTTACTTGCATATTTTTACTTCTTATTTGTCAGTGCCTGACAACAGCTCTCGTTTTACTCTACAGCAATTATCATATATTTATTTACAATTTTCCCCTTTTCATGAAATACACTGAGAATGATCAAAACTCGGCACACAAATTAAACACAATTTTGTATCCACTTTTTAATAAAACAGACCAATTTGATGAAATAACAAGAATTCAGAGTAATCGACTCAGGGTTCCTGCTGTTGCTATTAACAGTTAACTATTATTACATACTTAACTATTCAGTAATACTCACTAATTATTAGATAATGAATAATTCACTACTTATTGAAAAGAAACTGCTTTGATCCAGCTGAGACATAATGTCTCAGGTGTCAGATGAAAAACTAAAATATGAGCAGCCGCAGTAGATGCAGTATTGCATAAAACAAACTGCCGGATAAGATATATTAAAGGTTATGTTGATGGTTTTCTGGGGGTGAGATATCGTACCAGGTTCAGTCACTTCAGGCATCTGGCACATTACCAGGAGTGTGACGCTGAATTAAAACATCACTAATCTCCTGATAATCTCATCATGTTTTAGTAACTGATAATTGTTTTTTTGCAACACTTAAAATCCAAAGAAATGGTAAAAGATCACGACTGACACACTGACAGGATAGAAATATATTACATGTGTATGATGGATGACTGTTTGTTCTTCAAGGCAGCAATATGTCTGCTAGCTGTTTTTAATGAATTTTTGAAAACAAATGTGAGTTTATGACTTCCCAGAGATAATTAAGGCAAACCTGCGCCAGAACAGAGTGTATTAGTTTCTGACTGTGGCAAATACAGTGGTGGGTTCACAGTTTTTATGACCATTAATGACAATGGGAAAAGAGTAAAATGACACTAATATTGCCCTTAAATGTTTGGCGCGAAAAATGCTCAAGGCAGCACATCCAAGACACTAATGACGTTTCTCAATGAGAGGTGAACTACTTCTTTATGGAAGCAAAATATGGCTGCACAAATAATCAAAATGTTATCAAATCGCAATATTGGCCAACTACCATGTTAATACAAATACCATTTTAAATTAAATATTGTTGTGCTGCAGAGTTGTTCTGGCCTACACATCATATTCTACAGACTTAAGAAAACATCTTTGTTTGCTACAGATCCCCGCAAAAATCACACCATTATCATTTTAATATGCTTTTCAATGTGAATGAGAACAATGATGTAAAAATGTCATTCCCTTTAATATCGCATATTATATCGCAATTGCAATTTTAGTCAAAATAATCGCAACTAGATATTTTTTCAAAATTATTTAGCCTTAAAGCACAACAAGGCCAAAATGATGAAAAGTGGGCATGTCTGTAAAGGGGAGACTCGTGGGTATCCATAGAACCCATTTTCATTCACATATCTTGAGGTCAGAGGTCAAGGGACCCCTTTGAAAATTGCCATGACAGTTTCAAGCGTTATTTAACCTCCTTTGTGACAAGCTATGATTGGTACTAATAGATTCTTTAGGATTTCTAGTTACGTATGATGCCTGTATCTTCCCTTTAGCTTTAAAACCCGCTACAACCTCCGAAAGATTGATTGTGTCAATGCATTAAAGAGATTAGTGGCGTTAAAATGTTTTTTGCATTAATGCGTTATTATCGCGTTAACTTTGACGGCCTTAATTTTGGAGTTTTCGTCTGGATGGAGATTTTTTTTAAACCATGCTTGTGTGGACAAGATTTCTTTTAAGAACGAAGGAGGAAAAACGCTGTTTGCAAAAATACCTGTGTAGGCCTACGTGTTGACTGGGCCTTTATTTGTGTCTGGGATGTGCTGCCTTGAGCATTTCTTGTGCAAAACATTTTAGTGTAAAAGCAGTAGACTTTTACTTTTTCCCCCATTGGCCATAAAAACCCTGTCAGAAACTTATACAGTTCTGTTCTGCTGCCTTCCTTTGCTCCCATACTTTTCTATCACGCTATTAAAGTTCTACAGCAGGTCCACTTTGACTGAGAGCGCTAGACAAACTCCGTACCAAAATAACATTAAGCTTTTTAAACTTTTCTGTGGGAAAAAGTAAGTAAGTTTGGTCGGAGCGGGAAAATGTGTTTTCAAATGTCAGGAGACGTGCTGTGTTTCGGTCCCAAATTACATTCTGAGGTCCTAATGTGGTGCGCTTTGTCAGTCCGCGGCCGCGCTGCTGTCCATTACATGCTTGTCTGAGTTAGTGGTGAGCCCTAATGCTTCACTAGTCTGACGTTATGCTAGCTTTGGGGGCTCTGCGGCGTGTTAAACGCTATTCTGTGTTTGCCTGGGGAGCGTGAGGCTGTTAAATACTACAGTAGACTTAAGCATTGGGACTTACCTCTTGTTAAATACTAAAGTAGTCTTTGTTAGCATTGGGAGCCAAATGTGTGCAAGCTAAATGCTAGTTATGTGTCAATCCTGGGAGTGTAGGGAGTCTATGTTTGGTTAGTGGAAGTGGGCTTTGGGACCTGTCTCTGTGTTCTAAAACTGAAGAGCTTTCAGTGCTTAAGGGACCGCTGCTTGTTAGCTATTGAGGGACCTGCCTTTACATTCTGTTAGTGTCAAGAGAATTTGTTATGCTGTCTCTGCTATAGAGGTTGTCGACTGTGCCGTCCCTGTTCACAGCTCTCAGCGCTGTTTAAAGAATGATGTTTGATGTTACATGTTTGATTAGTATGCTCATAAAACTGCTTTTGGTTTCTGAAGTTGTTGTGCAGTTCAAACAGGATGTGTACATTTCTTTTTTTGTACCTCAACAGCTCTCTCTCTCTCTGGATATGCTTTGGCTGTGTTACTTGCATCGCTGGTCAAGTGACAGCAGCTTCCTCTCCTAGGCTATAGGTGTTTGTTTGTAAGTGGCTTTCCGGAGCTAATTCTTTGTTAGCGGATGGATTTAGAGCGGTGTTTGTTAGCACTAGGGGTTTGCAGAACATCTGCTGAGCATTTACACAGAATTAGGCAGCAACAAAAAATGGGTCCTGTCTGCCAGCGTGGCTTTTTAGTGCAGTTTTAGTGTTTTACAGGCCCTTGTTTAGCGTGACTACCTCTCATCCATCTAATATACTAACCTGCAGTGTTTAATTAATCCTAATTACACTGATAAGGTCCAACACTGCCAGGTGGGATTTAGTTTACAAAAATATCCACTGTAATACCTGAGGTGACCTTCCTTTGCCTGGATTGTATGAATTTTTTAAACACTAGACACAAGGCGGTGGGTCACCCCATATGCACTGATGGTGCACTTTTATTCAGGGCATGTATTAAAGATTACATCACATGTTTCACTACTATAACTTGCTTTCAGAAACTCTGGTATTTTGTACTCCAGTAGTTTTTATGAACACCCTTTTTGTAAACCATACCGTCCTTTTTCACAGCAGACAATTTAGCTGTGTCTCAATTCGGATACTTCCATAAGTACACTTCCACTGTATACATTCTGTACTTGTGTAGTGCGTGAATTCTGACAAGGTAGTGTTGTCTCAAATTGTACTCGGCTGTTGTGCACTCACCGGAAGCTCGGTAGATCAGCTGATGATAGTCAGCCACAGGCATCACACCGCATCGGTAATTAAATTCAGACGGATAAATTAACCCAATAATGGCTCCTATCCTAGTGTTACAAATATGTAGTATAGTGGAAAAAAACACATGTAGAACTTAAATATGTATAGTTCATTGTTCGCCGTTTCAATTGCAACCGCGGCAGCTTCCTCGCCCGCCATTTTCACTAGTTTGAAATAGGTTGGTGGCCCCTCCCCTTCCGCTACATATCAAAGATGTGACCGTTGAGGGTGAGAAGTGTCCATCGTTCCACAGTCAACGTTTTGACCACTTTGAGTACAACATCCAAGTACTTAGAGTGCACTGCATTTTGCCGTACTTCCCAGTGGGAACGCACTTATGCACTCAAAATAATGAGTGTACGTACGGAAGTACGTGAATTGAGACACAACATTTGACTTGTCCTAGCAGGAAAAGTTAATGTTAAGGAGGGCTCTGTTGCATTTGAAGGTCCTCCATTCAATATCCAGAGTATTAATATTGCAGCAAACAGCTATTGTCTATGTAAAGATATAGAGGAGTAATGTCTACCTGAGTAGAGAATGAAGTCACTCTCCCTCTGTGTGTGTTGCAATCTGAGCTTCTCTGTGCTTTGTTGACATAGGCGGGCCGGCCGCACGTGCCATTTAGTGCATGTGAGCGTGCCCCACTGGCTAACTCATGGCCGCCGCTCTGCGCTGCGCTCATACGACTCATTACAGAGTCGTTGCAGAAGTGTCACACCCACCATCCAGTTCCTCCCCAGGTAAACGCTGTTAAGGCCCCGACACACCAAGCCGTCGGTCGGCCAGTTTCGGGTTGTTGGTGAGCGTCTGTTGCCCTAGTTCTTGCGGTGTGTCCCACGCCGTCGGCTCTAGTCTGCTCGTGTCGGAGGTTTTTTTGGCCGATTTTAGCATCGGCTGTTCAGCTACTGTTTCCAGAAACAGACGTGAGGAAAGCAAGCCAACAAATAAAGTCAAGAGGAAAAACCCAGAAGGCTCTTCTCATTTTTCATCTTCATCTCATCTGATCATTCCAATACACAGCGACATGACCATCTGGAATGAAGCTAAGTGGTGAGTGAGAGTGGTGTGAAAATGGTCGGCAAACGTTGCTTTGTTTCATGTACATGTCATAAATATGGCTCGTATATCCGCAGTCCTCGGTCTTCCAGTTTCCCTTTTTGAATGACGAATACAGATTATCGCTGCCTGCTGGTGTGGAGAGTTATTTCATCTCACTCAGCACAGAACGTACAGTACGTGCTAACTGGCTGTCGGCTGTCGTCTTTACGGTGTGTTCAAGAGCTACTTGTCAGCCAAGATAAAGGCGATGTGAGGCGATGCAACAGTCAGCCTTCACCGCCGCTAGTTCTTTGATGTCAGTTTGGTGTGTCTGGGCCTTTAGCTCTGTCAACAATGTTGCCATTGCACCATTACCTGAGAGGTAGTGTCTAGAAGGTAACCCGCAAGTTGAGAGTTTTTGCAAGTTTTTGCAGATCTCAGATACCCTTTAGACACAACCTACCTACCATGTTGAGAGCTGTGTGGAGGCAATAGAAATGCTCTGAATTTTGACTTTAGCACCTTTAAGTGTCCCAGTAGTTAATGCCACTTAGATATCTGGAACTTTATTCCTAAACTGAATGCAATCATCAGTGTTATTAATGCTTTAATATCACTTTCCTATAATGCTTTTCCTGTTAAGACATGTCAAAATGTAAAATGCACTGTACTGTGTATCTTTGACTTTTTTAAGACATAAATTACACATACAATACATTTTAATAGAACGTTGGAAACCACCTTAAAAGCTGCAAGTCCTCCTTCTCCATTTCTTCCGTGAGAAATTCTCTGTCTAATAATTTGGACAGCAGCTAATTATTTGGCTTTCTCATACAGCCTCCCAAAATGCCCCATGAAAATATTCACTTGGATTCCTGCATGACGAATGAGTCATGACCTAAAGTTCAAGTGGGATTTACCAAATTAGTTTTAGGTGTTACCTGTGCCTGAAACCGCAGGTACTATTTGTGCACTGTGTGGCCAGGGAATTTTAATATTCAGCAGAATAATGTAGAGATGTAATTTAATCTCTCTACAACTCAACTGTGAGCAGAATATTATTCTGCATTTAGTACTGCCGCTGTAAATCTTTTTTTGGGTGATTGACTTATTTTGCATGTGACCCTTGCACACTTTGCTTTGTTGACACAGGACTTATTTTGCCCTGTTAGTTTGTTTGCACTTTTGTGCAGACTCAAGTGGGATGTTACTTAGCAGCATCTGGGGGCCGTACTTTGTCAGGCCAACCTAATGTGAGTGCGCCATCCTAACTGACCTACTGCATGAAATATTAATATTGCATATTGCTGGCCTCATCATCATCGTCCTCCTTACCCCCATCTTTTTCTCATTATTCTGCATACTAGCTCCATCCTCTTCTTTTGTGCTGTCCCGTGTCATGTACTCGTCTACCAGCCTTTCAATTATTGTTCCTTACAGTAGCTGCTTACAGTATTTCCTCTCTTCATCCACCTTGTAGGACTCCGATCCTCCTCCTCCTCCTGCTCCTCCTCCTCCTCCTGTAGCCTACTTGACTCCTTCTCCCAACGACTTCTAGAAATGTGTCAGGTCGTCTCTCATTATTCTGGATCCGTACAGCTCTCTCCACACTTTTCATACTTTCTTCACTTGATTGCTGTAAACAAAAATTAAATTTGACATGAAGTAGCATGTGTGTCTGTGTGTGTGTGTGAGGGGGAGAGAGAAGAAGTGAGATGCTGTCTTGGTTTATGTGGTGTATTATTTAATGGTATGTGCCAGTGGCTCATGAGTAAAGCTATATTTTGAGGGGCCTTTGTGTGTGTGTGTGTGTGTGTGTGCGTGTGTGTGTGTGTGTGTGTGTGTGGGCTGTGTGCATGCGACGTGGGTGGATGTGAAACTGTACATGGAGTTCACTGTATTTATATAATTGATGCACAATGTCATCAGTAAATCTCTAGGTAGAGTATGTGGGTTATAATGTGGAAATACATTTGTGTGTGTGTGTGTGTGTTATATCTGTGCATTATTGATATGTGAGCTTCTTGGTGGACTTGTGTGATTTGATGAGAAGATGCATGTCTGTGTCAACGTCTCTCTTTATCCTTTATAATTCATTAACCACCAGCAAATATCATCGTCCCCTTTCACCTCTCATTTTTCTAAAAACACTCACCCTGAATTCTCCCCTAAACCTCCTGCCCTCTCTTCCTCTTTCCTCTCTCCTCTCCTCTCCTCTCCTCTCATCTCCTCTCCCCTCCCCTCCTCTCCTCTCCTCTCCTCTCCTCTCCTCTCTCTCATCTCTTCTCCTCTCCTCTCCTCTCCTCTCCTCTCCTCTCCTCTCCTCTCCTCTCTCTCATCTCCTTTCCTCTCCTCTCCTCAGATTGTGAAGGTATTTAAAAGGAAGTGTGTGAGTTAGACCGTGATGACAGGTGTAAATATAGAACACGTTAAAAGCATGTTATGAACATGTATGACATGTAGCACCATCTCTTCAATATCTTCAGCCTGTCAGCACACAAGGACCACTGTGGTTGTATGTGTGTGCATATATGACTCCTCACAATTTCACAATTTTCCATCAGCTGTGTTTTTTTTGTTTTTTTTTGTTATTTTTTTGGGGGCATTTTCCATTTTTATGACAGGACAGTGGATAGAGTCTTGAAAGGGGGGAGAGAGAGAGTGGATGCGGAAAGGGCCACAGGCCGGATTCGAACCCTGGCCGCCGCGGTCAGGACCAAGCCTTAATACATGGACGCCCGCTCTACCAACTGAGCTAACCCAGGCGCCCTCAGCTGTGTTTTTGATGAGTAGCATGTTGGGTTTATTAGTAGCTGTTTATTAATAATTTTGAATCCTGTGTCCTCCACAGTTTTATGCAAATGTATGTATATATTTATTATTAAAAATCAATTAACAACACATAGCAATGGCAAATATTGTCCAGAAACCCTCACAGGTATTGCATTTAGCTCAAATCATCACATGGCAAACTGCAGCCCAACAGGCAACAACAGCTGTCAGTGTGTCAGTGTGCTGACTTCACTATGACTTGCCCCAAACTGCATGTGATTATCATAAAGTGGGCATGTCAGTGGGCAAAGGGGAGACTCGTGGGTACCCATAGAACCCATTTTCATTCACATATCTTGAGGTCAGAGGTCAAGGGACCCCTTTGAAAATGGCAATTCCAGTTTTTCATGACCAAAATTTAGTGTAAGTTTGGAGCATTATTTATCCTCCTTCGACAAGCTAGCATGACATGGTTGGTACCAATCGATTCTTTTTAGGTGTTCTAGTTTCATATGATACCAGTATCTTCACTCCAGCTTTAAAACAACCTAAAAATCGCAAGTTGCGTTAATGTGTTATAGAAATTTGCATTAACGCGTTAACTTTGACAGCCCTACTAATAATGTAAGTACAGCCTTTCAAAGAGCAATGAACTTTTAATTCTTAAGAATATTCAGACACTACAATTGGAATGTGATACAAATATTAGAATATCCTAAATGAATAAAACATAAATACAATAAACCCACACAATCAAAATAATAAGTAAAACGGACTCTAAGGCTCTGTTAACAAAAATTGCACTTAAATAAATATTAAACATTTGGCACAGGGGAATAGAGAGACTGCCAATCAGTTTCTCAATAGTTAGTCAGTTTTTGTTAACTAAAAGTGCAAAGTAACATATTAAGTTAGATATAAGTAACAACATTAACACTCCTCTCTCATTTGGTTTAAACCCAAAATGTTCCCACACCGAACTGTGGACGATAAAACATAAAAATTATTGAGGTCATGTCCATATATTGTACATTAAGTCAGTATAGTAATTATTGTGACAGGCCTACTTACTAACAATCCCAAACCCACGGCTATGGCAGCAACTCATCACATTTGAGAATCAACAAACGTTTGACATGTTTGCTTGATAAATGACCCAAAGAATGATTCTGACTTATGATATCATATCATACAGATTTTAAACAAACTTTCAGGTTACAGACGGACTTTCTGGTTCACCTACTGTACTTGACAAAGTTGTGCGCACACAGTTTTCCTGTTCAATGAGGAAAAATTACAGACATTTGTCATCAATACACAAAGAAATTTCCCGAACGTTGGGTGAGCATTGCTATGGAAACCCAAGCGTTCATGTTAAATGATGCTTAGACCACCTATCATTAGGTTCTGCAGTGGGTATTAGGCTGTGCTGTCATAAATCTACTTGGCTTGGCCTTCTGTCTACATTGTTTTTGTGAGGCTACATTGGCTGGCCCAGCTGGCTCGATAGACAGTTTCACCTGAATGCCCACTTGGTAGTTCTGTCGTCATCCCTGCACATGTAGCTCCACTAGTCTTAGAAATAGTTATTAGTTCAATCAGAACATTTTCCCACACGATTCTCTGACCTAAATGCACATTTAAATAATAACTTATTTGCATACCACCTTTCAAAACCACCGTGACAAAGTGCTACACAAACAAGGACAAATAAAGGAAAGCAGGAACAATCAAATACAAGATCACAGTCAACAAATAAAAATAACAGCACATAAAACAGCAGCAGTAAAATAATGGATAAAAGTGCACAAAATGAACGAATAAAATATTTAGAATAATCAAAGAAGAAGCCAAACAGTAAAAGTGAGTCTTGAGAGAGGATTTAAAAGAGGGCAGTGAGTTCCTCAGGTAATCTATTCCAAAGGATTGGAGTCCTAACAGCAAACACTCTGTCACCGTTGGTCCTCAGCCTTGACCGGGGAATAGCTAACAGGGTCTTATCGGAGGGGCTCAGGCTACGGGCTGGTACATAAGGAATTAGAAGCTCAGCCAGGTAGCTCGGTGCCATACCATGCAGGGCTGTAAAAGTCAAGAATAAAACTTTAAAATCAGTTCTAAAACGGGGAGGTGAAGCCAGTGAAGGGAAGCTAAAATTGGGGAGATGTGATAATGCTTTCAAGATTTGGTTAAAAGTCTAGTGGCTGCCTTTTGGACACCCTGAAGACGTGTAATCATGTTTTGGTCAAAGCTTGTAAACACAGCATTATAATAATCCTGACGAGAAGTGATAAAAGCATGAATAAGTCTTTGAAGATATTTAAACGTAATCTAATTCTAGCAAGAGGAAGAAATAACTGAGCCAGCTTTTCTTAAATGTTCTCTATATGATATTCAGAGCATTAATATAGCAGCAAACAACAATTGTCTGTGTAAAGATATAGAGGAGTAATGTCTACCTGAGCAGAGAATGAAGTCACTCTCCCTCTGTGTGTGTTGTAATCAGAGCTTCTTTGTGCTTTGTTGACGTAGCCGGGCCGACCGCACGTGCCATTGTTATTTATTTTTTTGCCTTTATTTGATGGTGATAGTCATGAAAGAGGGAGAGCGAGAGGGGATGACATGCAGCAAGCGGCCACGGGTCGAATTCGAACCCTGGACCGCGGTGGTTACACCTGACAAAGTAGAGTAGAATAGAGTGGTCGTCCTTCGAGTGCAAGGTTGGCAGTTCGATCCCCGGCTCCCCCTGTCTGTATGTCGAAGAGTCCTTGAGCGAGACACTGAACTCCAAGCTGCTCCTAAATGCTTAGGGGGTTTAATGCAGAGGTCAAATTTCATTTATGTACGTGTATGTATATGACGATTGTAATAAAGTTTACAAAACCATTTTCATTCACATATCTTGTGGTCAGAGGTCAAGGGACCCCTTTGAAAATGGCCATGCCAGTTTTTCCTCGCCAAAATTTTGCGCAAGTTTGGAGCGTTATTTAGCCTCCTTTGCGTTCTAGTTTTGTATGATACCTGTATCTTCGCTCTAGCTTTAAAACTGAGCCGGCTACAATCTAAAAATCCCAAGTTGTGTTAAAAGAAATCTGTGGTGTTAAAACAAATTTGCGTTGACGCATTATTATTGCGTTAACTTTGACAGCCCTACTTTAGAGTACAGTGTAATAATATGACTCGTATTATTGTAATAAACTGGAATTATCCTTTAAACAATTAACAGGTTGTTTTGTTGACTAATGATCAACTGTTAAATCTGTATAGTTTCAGCAGTGATTTGTATGCGACTGTCGGTCGTACTCGTGTATGTGTGAGTGGGGAGTGGGTGGGTGCATGTTAGTATCTGTGCTTGTGTGTCGGTGTTATCTGGGTAAAACTGAAGCTGTGTGCCTGTTGCCGCACAGAGGAGAGATTTTTGTCTTTTTTTATAAAGCCGCACACACACACACCTACAGTCACACACACACAGATGGAAACAGTGAGATAGATCTTTTTGAAGTACAATTTCATCCCTCTCCTTCCCACTTTTCTGTCTTTTTTTGTAGCGTTGGAGGGAGGGGAGTTAAATCTCTGCGGGGCCTGCTTTGTGTGTGTGATGGCCTGAGCTGGGAGCTTTTTGTTAAACTGAGGGACAACACTAGAGGCACAATATAGGTTTACACACACACACACACACACACACACACGAAGGTGGAGGTGGTGGGGGCAGAGAGACGGTAGCTGACAGCTGATTCTCCATGTGTGTTTATGAGGGCTTTGATGTTTAATGTGTCACGTTCTTTGATGCCCTCTGCGGAGGGGGGCGTCAGCGCATGCACGTGTGCATGTGGTGTGTGTGCATGTGTGTGTGTGTGTGTGTGTGATAAAGAGGGACCTTGTGAGGAGGTTTGATGTTTGTGTCGCTCTTAGTTTTCCTCCCAAGACTCTCACTCCTCTTCCACCTCTCTCTGCAGCAGGTATCTCAATCTCACTCACAAGACTGCCACATTTTTCTCCTCCTTATTCTCCCCTTCAGCCTTTCTTTCCTTTTTCTTCTCGCTGTCTGCTCCTCCTCCTCGCTCCTCTCTGGTGGATGGGCTGCGTCGCTGTCGTATTTGTTGTGTCCCCAGGGGGAAACTCAGCGTACACTTTATGCAAACATACATTCTGCAATCATTAGCAACTTATTTCACACTCACTTTGGGTTTTCATTTCGGTTTAATAGCTGCTTTGGTTTTGGTAATGCTTGCTCGCTGCAACTTACTCTCACGCTGACCCTCAGTTTCCCTCCAATGCTGAGACTAAATGATTTAACTGTACATGGCATTGCGAATTAATGCTGGAGCCACAGTTTATAGAGGATATCCGCTGACTTCCATTGCTATAAAATGACACCATATCTTTTGCAGCTAGTGTTCCACAGAAAAATGATGTTCAGCATTAATTACTTTTTTTCTGTGTTACATTTTAGACATCGAGCCAGTTCGATAACACAGCACCAGACAAAATGAGCAAGCAGGCAGAGCATCGTTATTTAGCTCAATTAGGGTTTGAGGCAATGCATTGGCTACTGATGGTCGAAGTGAAACTTGTGAGTCATGAGCCAGTTGTGTGCGACCATTAGGGCCCTCCTGTTGCCAGCAGTCACTCTCTTGCAGTGTAGTCTAACTTGTTGTCTGAATCTCTCAGTATCTCTTCCTCTCGTTCCCATTTTCCCTCATTTGTTTCTCCAACGCTTACACTCTCTTATCTCCGCCACTCTCCGAGTCTGACTCACTGATTGCAAAATTAAATTTTTTAATTCCACCAGGTTTTTGAGTCTGATTTGCGCTCACTCCAGCTCTTCTTTTCTTTTCTGCAATTAATTCAGTTCCTCAGACAAATCTGCTGACTGTCTGTGCTGCTGGCCTGTGTGTCGTTGCAGGATGAGAAGTCCACGTTCTTCCAGTTCGGCGCCGCTCTGCAGCAGGAGGCTCTGCTCATGCTCGCCATCATGGAGGAGTATGACTGGCATGTTTTTTCTATCGTCACTTCCAAGTTCCCCGGGTACCAGGCCTTCATCAGCACACTGAAGATAACGGTGGATCACAGGTGATGAATACACTCACACACGGCCTGTTTCCGTCCTTAACCTTTATTACGGCAGCTGACAAGATTAAGTGCCTTGTTTTATTTAATGGTGTATTGTTACAGCTTCGTGCGCTGGGACCTGCAGAGTGTGGTGACTCTAGATGCTGTAGATGGCGACCCAAACTCTAAATCACACATTGCTCTCAAGAGAATCCAGAGTCCTGTTATACTGCTCTACTGCTCCAAGGATGAGGCTGTGTGAGTGTATTTCATTTTCTTTCGCTGCTTCTGTCTCTCTGTCATACACGGTACGCCAGATGTCTGCAGTGAATCTTTATTAACTCTCTGACTCTACTCCTCGACAGGTATATAATGGAGGAAGCTCGCTCCTTGGGCCTGATAGGAGCCGGTTACATTTGGATCGTGTCCAGTCTCACCACTGGCAACCCAGACTTTACCCCTGAGGTAGTAACAGGTGGCCACTTTTGAGTGGTTTGACAAGACAAGCAGTGTTTTTGATTCCAGGCTGTTTGCAGGTCATCTGCTACCTCTCCTGTATACAACTCATCTCCTTTATTCTCTAGAGATGATATGAAATACAGCATTAAAGAAACACTGAAATTCTGAAGGAAACAAAATCAGCATAACAACATCTCTAAAGCTCAGTAATTAATATATTTTATCTTGTTTGCTTAATCCGTAGTGTAAAAATGACAATTTGTCATTGTATACGGGCTTATGTACCAGACTGTTTTGCAGTTTCCAGTTAACCAACAGAGACTCCAGGTGGTTACTGCTCCCCGCCAAGAAATAGTCCGGCACATAACCACTTTATTTTTACTATACATTATATATAAAAATATACGACATGACAGCTCCCCAAAAGTGAAGCAAAAACACCTCGATCGCCCCCTGGTGGCTGGCTGCAGTATAGGTCATAAAACCCCACCCCCTCCATGTTAGTGGATGAGACGTGGGCCAAACTAAAAAGTCAAAGTACACGTCAAATACATTTTTGTTATAAATAAATGTTAATTTTTGGGGCGGGACCTTGATACCACGGTTCCAGCCACCGATCACTACCACGAAGACTCTGGCTCCAAATGACGTCCAAATCTCAAGATGGCAGTTCCTGTATCCGGAATATTTCGGCTTCACTTTTGTACAGTGGGAGGAAGTGGAGTGAGCTTTAGAGGTTCTGGAAAGCAGATTTTGTTTCCGTCGGACTAAGCCAGACTAGCTGTTTCCACATGTTTCCAGTCTTTGTGATAAGCTAAGCTAAGCTAACCGTCTGTCCGTCAAATTTAGGGTACAAATAGCGAGAGTGGTACCCAATCTTCTCATCTAAACAGAAAGGGAATAAATATATTTCCCAGAATGTCAAACTATTCCTTTAAGCCATAAGCATAAGTCTAGGACGGTATAGAGACACATCATGGTGACTGGTGAATTATAATTCGTATCATATTTTTAGTTTACTGCGTTGTTTACATTCTTCTCTCTCTACCTGAAAACATTTGCTCTGCCCCTAAATAGGATGTTTGACAACATTACGTACACATTCACTCTCAACGTGTAAGACAGCGAGGTAGCTATTATCCCAATAGGATATAAATATGTGTCTAAATAATTCAAAGTATAATCAGCTCAAATGTTCCCCTCACATTAAAACTGGAAATAAATCCAATGTTTGCTTACCTTTTCTCAAAAGCCTCTCCGATGTTTATTCTCCTCCTTTCTTTGTCCATCATTCTCAAGTCCCTATTTGTGTTGGGTTTTTATGCCTCTGTTTTCAAAGATCTGATTCAACATTTAGTGCCAAATTAAAAAGTAAGAACAAAAGATTGTAGACTGACGGACTAGTGTGCTGGCATTATTTGATGTTTGCTCAGTGTGGTTTAGAGAGACAAACTTAGAGAGCCATTTAGTCTCTCTAGTCTTTCATTTTGACAGTTTCAAGATGTAGGCGATATACCTGGATGAGCAATTCACTTTGTGGACATACAGTCTGCTCACCCTTATTTAATAGCCAGATATGAATCATTTCAGGAAGGCACATGAAACCAATAAATCATCTGCTTGTCACCGTTGAGAGATACATGTGGATGTTTAAAATTGGGCGAAGTGAAATTGAGTCTTTCACACCGTATGTGCCCCTTCTCAGATCTCCTCTCCTTTCCTCTCAGATGTTTCCCCTGGGGATGATCTCCGTGTCCTACGATGACTGGGAGTACCCGCTGGACTCGAGGGTGCGGGACGGAGTGGGCATCATTTCCTTCGCAGCCACGTCCATGCTGCGAGAGAAGGGGGAGCTGCCAGAGGCCCAGAGCAGCTGCTACAGCACAGCGTCAGACAGGAGCCCCGGGAAGCTCCCACCTAGCGCCCTGCGCAGGTGTGTATGTGTGTGCTTGTGTGAGAGTGTGAGGAGATCAAGGTCTAGGGACTTGCATAACTCGGCTCGTCTTTGTAGCTGAGCGTCGAGCAGCGTTATATAAGTCTTTTTAATGTACTAATGAGAGGGGTAGAAAGGAGAAAGGAAGTGGAGATGACAGCAGCGTTAAACACTCTGATGTCTAATGACATTTAACACTATTAGCTGTTGTGTACATGGCTGCTCGGTGCATGAGCTCACTCTGCTGCCTTAGTCGAGCGACAGCGAGTTGAACTTCAGGCAGCCCTCCGTGTTGTCGCTGCCCTGTGTCAACTAGCATGTGTCTGGTGTGTGTGTGTGTGTGTATTCATGTGTATTTCTGTGTGTGCACCTTACTTTACATGACTGGATTCACTGTCATTAAGTCAGGATTAAAGCAGCTTTTACTAGCTTTGTTCTCTCTCTCGTTTCTCTTGTTGCTTGGCTCTGTGGGTGGCCCGCATGTGTTGGTAGGTGTGGGTGTGTGTGTGTGTGTGTGTGTACACATATGCATCCTCTCTGAAGTCTGTGTGATGAGGAAACAGTCAAATCCTTCAAACAAGAAGGGGGGACAAATGGGCACAGACACACATGCAGGCACTGAACATCCACGACTGTAAAAGCACAGATACAGAATCTGTTAAAGAGGACCTGTTGTGCTTATTTTACAGGTGCATACTTGTATTTTGGGCTTCTACTAGAACATGTTTACATGCTTTAATGTTCAAAGAACGCTTCATTTTTCTCATAGCGGCTGTGCTGCAGCAGCTCTTTTCACCCTCTGTCTGAAACGCTCTGTTTGAGCTCCTTTGTCAGCTGGCCCACTGTTGTGATTATGCAACCGAACCAAACTCTTCGGACTCCACTCCAGCTCCGCTCTAACTAGCTTTATTTGAGGGCGTGCCAAACTAGCCGTTAAACATCAGACCGGCACATATGGGTACTTCGCAAAAAGTCAAGGCAGCGTCCCCTTTTGGGGGATAGAAAACTGAAGATCACAAAGACTTCAATAAAATTTCATGTATGTTAGGCTTGTAATAAAAAGTTCTTACGCATTAATCTCTTGTTATACTAATGTTTCTTTTAAACACATGTCTAATAATTATTTTGCGACCTTACCTGAACCTGAGCGTTTGCGATACCTTAATAAATTAAGGTTGATCGCCGTCACGTCCCTTCAGTCTTCCCCCGTCAACACAGTGGCTGGATGTTGCTTATCCAGACTTCTATACATATTTGACTGAATCACGTTCAGCTAAAAATTGTCTGTAAATAATCAGCCTGTTAATAGACAACTGTTTGATCTATAGGCTGAGATTTAGTTGGAGACGACAGTCTGATGCTGCTATAACGTTAATGTATGACTGTATTACTGCAGCAGCCCCACATGCTAGTCACTGTCACCAGCATCATTTAGTGATTTACCACACTGACAGTGAATATTTATGTATCGTATGTGCCTCAAATCTCAGTGTGAAAGCCTCGGTTAACCTGCTACACAACAGCTTTTCCTCATTTTCTCTCCTGTGACAGCGAGTTTCTTTCCCCCAAACGGGAGCGCAGCCTCGGCGATGACGCCATGCGTGTCTGTCTGGTCTATAGCTCGGAGCCATAAAGCCCCTCTATTATATCTTTTTTAGGATACGTCAGGGGAACAAATTTTAGATCAGTGTTTTGGATTTATCGTTGGTGCAACCAACTACACAGCAACTCTTCAGTATAGCGTTATTATTATTACCGGTTTGTTTAAAGTAGAAGTTTGGAAACCATCAACGAGGGACACAGGATTGTTTTCCCCCAAAAGGGGGCGTGGTTATGTGAGCCTTCTCTGGATGAAGTATTCCCGGTCTGATTTACACAAATGTGTTAACTGATGACATCACCACCTTACGGAAGAAAAGGCAGGACTAGAAGCAAGGCGTTTCATGCAGTTCAGGAGCAGTGTTTCTGTAAAGGGAGAGTAACTCCCTTTGGTGTGGAGCTTTGGGCTTTGTAACTTTGCAGACCTTTTACATGCACAAAAAACTATACTATATAACACACTAAAGGAAAGGGAAAAAGCACAAAAACATAATAGGTCCCCTTTAATGGCATCGCTTCCTTTCAGGGTTTTTCTGTGTGATATTGTGACTACATCTTGAATTTCGAGGCATTCAGTGGCTAAAATATGATTATTAATTCAGAACTTTATATGAAACCTACTGAATACACAGAGGTCACGTTGCTAGGCTCCGCTCATCTATGATGACTTATGAGTTTCCTCATTAGAATGAGAGCCACAGTGTGATTTCCACCATTATGGCTTTATTATCCCATCTCTCCTTCTTATTAGCCCGTTACAGTATATATCAAAGCATATACAATCCCGCCGTTGTTGACAGGTTGATCCAATATAACTCAGACCTCAATAGGAGCTCAAACCCTTTTTCAGAACAATCTTTTTTTTCATTCTGTCAGAGGTACCTCGTTTGTCTCACTAACTTATTAGAGATAATTTGCATATTTGTCAAAACAACTGCAGCCAATTTTTGTGATAATAAACTGACAGGTTGGATTTCCCCTACCCCGATTTGGAAGTGGTGAGGCTGTGATCAGAATTCTGCATACATTAGTCTAGATACAATCTTGCCGCAGTGTGTATAAACAACGTGAGGTGGAGAGGAATAGGACAACATAATCTGGCACTTAAAAGACACTATCAACCCCGTTGGATTCCCCGTCATTCTCGCCTGACAGGCATTAATATCCCAGACTCTACTTCAGCTTGTTCGGTCTCCACAATGGTGCAGGTTTTTATTTTAGGTTTGTCCTGGTTGTACATTTCTAAAGGTTATTCTGTTTGATGGAACCAGTGTACCATGCAAACCCCTAAGCTGTCACTGTTTTCTGAAAAGATGCTCGCTGCCATAATATTTCCTTCTTTATTCATACTTTTAGAAAGAGCTCACACAATGAGCGACCCACTGCAATAACGGGAACATGTTCTGCACATTTTAAAGATGGCAATTCATTTATTTATTTATAACTCAGAGTGATTATTTACAATGATGCTGAGTTACATAACAGTCAGATAAACAAAACAAAGTTAAACATTGTATATAAGGATTAAAAAAAACAAATTAAGGCTGTCAATCGATTGAAATATTTAATTGCGATTAATGGCATGATTATCCATAGTTAATCACGATTAATCGCACATTTTTTATCTGTTCAAAATGTACCTTAAAGGGAGATTTGTCAATTATTTAATACTCTTATTAACATGGGAGTGGGCAAATATGCTTGCTTTCTGCAAATGTATGTATATATTTATTACTGGACATTAATTAACAACACAAAACAATGACAAATATTGTCCAGAAACCCTCACAGGTACTGCATCTAGCGTAAAAAAATATGACTTGCCCCAAACTGCATGTGAATATCATAAAGTGGGCATGTCTGTAAAGGGGAGACTCGTGGGTACCCATAGAACCCATTTACATTCACATATCTGGAGGTCAGAGGTCAAGCGACCCCTTTGAAAAAAACCAATCCAGTTTTTTCAAAAAACGCCAAAATTTAGCACAAGTTTGGAGAGTTATTTAATTTCCTTTTGCGACAAGCTAGTATGACATGGTTGGTGCTAATGGTGGATTCATTAGGTTTTCTAGTTTCTAGTATCTTCATTCTGGCTGTAAAACTGAGCCCGCTACAACCTAAAAATCGCGAGTTGCTTTAATGCGTTAAATAATTTAGTGGCGTTAAAACGAATTTGCATTGACGCATTATGACTTTGACAGCCATAAAACAAATATAAAGATAATATTAATGAAATCAGCTGGGGAAAAAAAACTGTTGAATTTCTAGTTAATGCAAATCATTTTGCGTACAGTAATTTAGAAATCATTGAATTAATCCCTTTTTAATGTGGCTGTACATTTTGTTTTGTTAACGTCACACAGGATCACAAAATGACGTGAATATCCACGTGAATATAAATATGAATATATGAAGAATAATCTGCCTGTTTCACATGCCTCAAAAACACACCAGCCTCATCCGTTTAGATCAAAATCTTTCCCCAAAAATGGAAACAAACCCGAGATAGGAGGAGACAGCAGTTTCCCGGAATAGACCGTCACAGTGTTTCCGCTATACAGTATGTATTCAGCTGTGGCAATGCACTGTGACAAGGGCATCACCTGCTGCACCATGAACACAAAAATATATATTTGTCTTGACATGTCACTAATCGCATTGTAACCTATAATAACAACGGCAGGTTCGGTTATGCAGCACAGAAGTGTCTCTGATGTGTTACTTTGTTGGTTTATGTTTAATTATTTGTGTTTGCTGAGAGAGGGTATACCCACGGCAGAGCTGTTTGGTATTTCTGCAGCACCTGCATGCATTCGAGGGAGACAGGGACCTTTTATTTACTCTTTACTCTGTGTGAGTGGAGCCTGCTTCGAAAGAGCACAGGCCCCTTTCCAAGTCTTTGTAAAAACAGATGATTAATGTAGCTCTCTCTAATCCACCGTCCAACAACAATATTTATGTGTCGACTCTAATACCTCTCCTGCAGATGAGACGACATCAAATCTGTTTGGAGTGCAATTATCATAGTTTTCACCTGCGGGGCGCACGCCAAACAGCACTCAAACCATTCTCTTTATGCGTCTTGACTTCCTGTTGAAATATTGAGTTTATGCATGAATCCCTCGTGGCCCTGTGCCTTGACCTGCTCACATTAAAACACAGAAGAGTTTGTTTGTGTCCTTTTTAACTCATTGTTTTAGTGCTGCAACTAACGATTATTTTCATTGTGATTAATCTGGCGATTATTTTCTCGATTAATCGATTAGTTGTTTGGTTTATAAAATGTCAGAAAATGGTGATAAATGCCAATCAGTGATTCCCAAAAGCCCAAGATGATGTCCTCAAATGTCTTGTTTTATCCACAACTCAGAGATATTCAGTTTATTGTCATAGAGGAGTAAAGAAACCAGAAAATATATTATCAAAATAGTTGGCGATTATTTTAATAGTTGACAACTAGTCAATTAATCTTTGCAGCTCTACATTGTTTTAGAATAATGACGCTGTGAGTCTGTGAAAACGTAAAGCATCTTTTAAATGCATCTATTAAATGTGCGTTTAGTAAGACTTACTAATAAAGAAAAAAATCGTGACACTTTATTATGATGCCCATGTCTATAATACATTATAAACTTATAATGCGTTATAATCTGCTTATAGCACTATATAATTATAGTTATAATAACTCATACATATTCATAATGCCTTATAACAATAATCAGAACACATTATAAAGCATTTTATAATGACTTATAAGGTCAAGTATCATAATGCTTCATAATTGCTGGTCACTCACTTTTTAGATTTAACGATATTTACTTTACATGAAGCAAACTTAGAGAAACTTAGAATCACATTATAATGCATTATAACAGTGATTATAATTGCTGTGTCTCAATTCAGATACTTTTGTTAGTACACTTTCCCAGCAGTACACTGTGCACACTGTGTACTTACTTGCGTACTGCATGAATTTTGACAGCGTAGTGCTGTCTCAAATCGCACATGGCCAAATTATAATACACTAAGATCCATGCCCAAAAAAATGTAAGTGATTGACAATTATTGATTGTTATGATACTTGACCTTGTAAGTCATTATAAAATACTTTATAATGTGTTTATGATTAATGTGATAAAGCATTATAAATATGTATGAGTGCTTATAACTATGATTATACAGTGCTATAAGCAGAATATGATGCATTATTACACAGCTTTGTTGAATACTTGATTCTGATTGGACAATCACGGAGTTCTGCGGTCTGTTATTTCTTTATAGCAGACCGTTGCTATGTATAACAGACCGTTGCTATGGACACAGTTCTGATATCGGACACTGGCGGACCGGTTTTGTGTCAAATTATTGATTTCTTAAGTGAGTAGCCGTGTAATAACCGCGATAATGTACAGTGTTGTTAAATAAACGTCGGGATACACCCCAAGACGAAATCACCACAATAACCAGCTCGGTGTACATTATTACTTACCTATGATACTACATTATAAGTCATTTTAAAATGATTTATCATGTGTTTTGACTATTATTATAAACCATAATGAATATTTGAGTGTGTATAGCTATGATTATACAGTGCTATAAGCAGATTACAATGCATTATAAGTATGTTTAGGATGCATTATAGACGTGGGCATCATAGAAAGTGTTCCCAAAAAAAAATATGACTCTGTGGACTCTTATGCCAAATTCCAAAATTTTTGTAAAGCTGATGTAAAGCTTTAAATGTTTGACTTTTGAAACATTCTATTTTAGTCAGATGATATTTCAGTCGTATAACGTCACCCGTGGAAACCGTGTTTGACACTGTGTCAAAATGAATCAAACCATTTGTAATAAGACAGAACACAAGGCATCTAAGGAAAAGTGTGGTCTGTGTTGGGCAGCTGCTGTCCCTCTTATTATTTGGTCTTTTTAGTAAACTTCCTTAGATAGGCCTCTTTTTGCCTAGTGGGAATTCATGCTATCATCCCAGTCTCAACACTCAGAACATCCTCGCCTTCTGGAAATTGTTTTACTGCAGCGAGTGTATTCTTAATCCCATATCACCGTGTGTGATACTGGTTCATTTATTCCTCTCTACTGCTTCACTTTAGCGAGTGTGTAAATGTTTCAGCAACGGATCTGTTTGCGTATGCAAGATAACTGTAGTGAGTAAGAGAGGGCAGCCTTGTTGCACCAGTGGCTTGTTTTTCAGGCGTATACTGTATCTGTGGAGAAATCAATGCAGAATGTTGATGGGAGAGATATGTGGCCTCTGACTCTCCCCCTCCTACACACAAAGAGATGCTCACGCACACGTTCACACTCAGGCATGCATGCACACACAGTGGGTGAAGACAGCATTGATTTGAAGAGGATACTCTTGCAGTGATTATAGAGTGCTTAACTTGTTATTTCAAATGTATCTGCTCTTGTGCACACATAATCACAAACACTCAAACAGATGCAAAGCAAAAGCAAATAACAGCTTCCTTCTCTCTCTTTTGCTCCCGTTTGTCTCAGACACATGATGCACGTATGGAACGAGGGGCGCGACTTATCCTTCACTCCAGATGGTTACCAGGCCAACCCCAAATTGGTTGTCATCGTCCTGAATAGTGAGAGGAAGTGGGAGAAGGTAACAAATGAACACAGTGGTTTTGCAAAAGAGCACGGAAATTAAAAAGTCAAAACACTTTAATTAAGATGGCTGTCCCTGAATTTGTGTGTGTTTGCTCGCACACACACACCTACAGATGGGCCGTTGGGAGAACGGGACGTTGTCTTTGATGTTCCCGGTGTGGCCGAGGTATAACTCCCACGGGGATGAGGATGCAGATGAGAACCATCTCTCCATCGTCACACTGGAGGAGAAACCTTTCGTCATTGTCGACAATGTGGACATCCTCACCGGCACCTGCATGAGGAACTCCGTTCCCTGCCGAAGGCACGTCAAAAAGTAAGTAGATGCACACTCGGCGATGCACAGCACCCACCCACTGCTCCAGAGTCATTTAAGAACCATTTAAGAGCCACACAGGCTCAACGTTACTAAGAATAGGCTGACAACCCCTCAAACGGAGGTGGTTCAGCAGGTGAGACAGGTATGGAAAGCCCTTTGAGACAGTATTCCATATCCTTGATATCAGAAGTAAGTTTCCTCCACTAGTTGAACGAGTGAAAGCCAAAATACTCACTAGTAACACTAGTTGCAGGAAATGCGGATGAGGGGTGTGGGGAACAAGCGTGCATTGAGGCTTCCAATTGGCTCTCTACTTCAAAATAAAAAATACCAACCAATCAGGATTTTGTAATTATCCCGCCTGCTTCATTTGCATGTTGCGCACTACAGTAGCTAACATGTTGGCCTGAGGAACTGCAACTGGTTAGTGGCTGCATGGTGCAGCTCACATGTTAACTAGTCAAGGCAAAATGCTGACTAGTTAACTAGTTGGGGTCTATTTCGACCTTATTAGTTAACTAGTGATGTGATAACATTTCACTAGTTATGTATGACAGTTGCAGCACTTCTCCAGTTAACTAGGAAGGTCAAAATACACCATAACTAGTTCACTAGTCAGCATATTTGCCTTTACTAGATAACTAGTAAGAGAAAGTGTGTGTAACTAGTTAACTAATAAGGTCAAAAATACCCCAACTAATGTAACTAGTGGACATTTTGGCCCATACTAGTTAACTAGTAAACATTTTAAGATCAGTAGTTAACTAGTAAGATACACTTAACTAGTCCGCATATTTGCCTTGACTAGTTAACTAGTAAGAGAAAGTGTGTGTAAGTAATTAACTATTTACAAATTACAACTAGTGTAACTAGTGGACATTTTGGGCTGTACTAGTTAGACATTTTGAGCCTCACTAGTGGAATAGTAAAGTCGAAATAGACCCCAACTAGTGCAACTAGTGGATGAAAGTGACATGATATGGAATAAATGCTTTAACAGCTTTCTATAGACAGGAACTTGTTCGTTCTTCTCAGTTGAATAAAAAAGGTGGTGTCAGCAAAGTTGTTTCTTGATCTCAGGAAGGCATTTTGACCCTTTCAATTAGTGCCCCTGTAATCTATCTACTATCCATCTACTTTTTTCAGTAGAAAAATGAATAGGTCCCACATCTCTAAAACCGGTCTCAATTTGTCTGGGAACATACTCATCAATCAGCTGCCCTTTGCTTGTCCACTTTTGTTCTACAAGGGTTTCTACTGGGCCCACTCATTTTTACTTTATATAATAATGACTCATCGTCTGTTTGTCCTCGAGACTGAAATCCAAATGTATGTGACTGACAATGTAATATATTCACATGGTGGTGCTGAAACACAAGTTAATACTAAACTCACAAACTCAGTGGTCTGTGTTACAACGTGGTCGTCACTGTATGTTGTTTACCGAGACAAATAGGTCGTGTGTAGTTCCAGGTGTTTTTTTGTCAGGAGAAAAGATACAGGTATCACTTTGTATTTAAATCAAATTCATTGCAGCTTTATTCAGATTCTTATATAATGAATCTGTCAGCTGAGGCAGCCAGGATGTACATCAGTGATTTTCCCTGACATTACTCACTATTTAGTGTTATTTGTCAGTGTTGAACAGGAGTAAAACTCTCATCCAACTTCTGTCAGAGAGTTTAACACGTACCGGCAAAGTAGTTTTCATTTGGTTCATGGATAATCACTTCTGTCAGCATTAATAATTAATTGCTCTCTGTTGCTGTCAGCTCGCTAATGCCAATCTGTCGGTGTACTTGATTTTTGTTTCTGCTACCTCCGTAATTGCATGTGTTGCCCATTGTGCTCTTTGTTTCATTGTTCATTAATGCAGTGTGATTCGTGTGTTGTTTTACTGAACGTGTTGCTTGTTTTAAATGTAACAATTACTAATTAATAATTAGTAATGTTGCTTATTGTTTTCCTCTGTGGTAAATATTGACTATAAACATTCATCGTATTAATGTTCCGCGAGCTTGCATGATATTTGAATAGTGTTTATATTTGTACTCTTTATTTTTGTCTAATTTTAGAGAACCTACATTATTTAAGATGTGGCCAGGTATGGAAGCACAGAAAGGCCATAAGGATTTGAATCTTATAAGCACCTGAACACTTAATTTTGAAATGTACCCAATACTGAATACTTAATATTGACATTTAAATATGAATGAACTTATACAATTTAAGTAATTTATAGTGAAAACTATTTATCTGAGTTTCTGTGGTTCTCCCTTGTTGAAATTTCCAGATGTTAAATTTAATCATAAATTCAAGTAGGCAGGGTTTCCAGTCTCTACTCTGAACTTCTTTACTTGGATTACATGACTGACTTGAATTTTTAGATAAAAAAAAAAAAAAAAAAATTAAATCAAAGCAACTTGAATATAGTTTTTTTTTTATATTGGACACTTGTCTTACCGAATTTGTAAACCCAACAACGATGTACTTAAATAAATAAGTTTCTGAAATTGCACTAGAGCTGAAACCATTAGTTGATTAACTGAAGTCACTTTTTGCTTTAGGAAACTGTAACGGGCACTTTTCATTATTTTTTTGACATTCTATCAACCAAACAATTAATCAATGAATTGAGAAAATATTCTGCAGATTTGTCTGTAATGAAAATAATCGTTGGTTGCAGCCCAAAATAGCACAACTCGAAATTAGCTATTAGAAAATGGATGAAAGTAAAATATTTCAACACTATTTGGTTCAAGTATTCAGGAGTGATTAAAGTTCAGAATTAGGTGTTTAGTTGCTTGTATGATTCAAATCTTTATGGCCATCTTTGGCTTCCATACCAGGGATGAAAACCAGCCTTTTGGCTAACTCTTGCACATTTATAGTTATGTCTTTGAATGTGCAGTGTCCTTGTTAAACAACAACCTGTAAATAAACGATTACATAAATCCCAGCCTGAGCTGTACCTTGAGACAGAAAATGAAAAGATGTTTCATGTGGGACGCTGCCCAACCTTTTGTCATCTCCCATCTGGACTACTGCAACTCCCACCAAGCCAGGCTCGTAAAGTATTCTGTTCAGCAGCTACAAACCATCCAGAACGCTGCAGCCTGCCCTGTCTGCAACCTCCCCAAGTTCTCCTTTGTCGCCGCCCCACATAACCCCCCCCCCCTCCTCCACCCCACCTGGCTGCCAGTGGCTGTTCACATCAAATCCTAAATTCTGGTCCTGGCATTCAAGGCTCCTCAGGGAGTCGCACGCGCATATCTGCGGGTTATGGTCTATCCGTACTCGCCAGCCGGTGCTCTGTGCTCTGCTACAACCGGCCACTTAGCTCTCCACTCCCTGCGGCAGCTACGTCATCGTTTCACCTGGCCTTGACTCTTCTTTCTACAGTTCTTCTTTCTTTTCCCCAGTAGTGAAATGTCCTTCCCACTCCAGGCGGGACAGCACGATTACTCCATATCCTCTATTGTAAAAAAAGAAATCTCTCTCCACTGAATATCCCCATTCCCATATCCTCACTCTGCACCTGCTATTTGGAAAACATCCCTTGTATCTGTTTAATTTTTTCTGTTGTTATTTTTTAGCATATCTTTATCCGACATGATCACTTCAGGATGGCAGGAATATTTGGTTATCTGTTGTGTGCACTTAGTGGCTCGCGATAACAGCATCAGCTAATGGAATGGAAATGTTTCATAAATTCATATTGACTTTGTTGTGCTACTTCATCAAATCTGATTATTTCTTTATGTACAGTATATATACTGTTTTTTCCCACCTCACCACTCACCACCTCACTGCATATTATATCACTTTCTCCACTGCAACAATAGCAGTGGGCTGAATGGCTCAAATCATCCTTTGTTAATAATTATATTGGTTCAAACAGATTGAAATTCTTGTCACAGTGAAACTAAATTTCATATTTATAAGATATAAATGTAGCCACAAATTAACAGATTCATTTAGGCATTTCATTTATAATTTCACTTTTTGCTTGGGATTGTTTTCCACATTATTTATAGGTTAAGATTTGTTTGAGTTTGTGTGTTTCTACTAGAGCTGTCAAAGTTAACGCGATAACATGTTAACGCAAATTCGTTTAATATCACAAATTTCTTTAACGCATTAACGCAAGCGATCTTTCAGAGGTTGTAGTAGGCTCAGTTTTAAAGCTAGAGTGGCATCATATGAAACTAGAAAACCTAAGGAATCTATTGGTACCAATCACGTCATACTAGTTTGTCACTTAGGAGGCTAAATAATGCTCTATATCGCTAAATTTTGGCAGGAAAAAACTGGCATGGTCATTTTCAAAGGGGTCTCTTGACCTCTGACCTCAAGATATGTGATTGAAAATGGTTTCTATGGGTACCCACGAGTCTCCCCTTTACAGACATGCCCACTTTATGATAATCACATGCAGTTTGGGGCAAGTCATAGTCAAGTCAGCACACTGACACCCTGACAGCTGTTGTTGCCTCTTGGGCTGCAGTTTGCCGTGTTATGATTTGAGCATATTTTTTATACTAAATGCAGTACCTGTGAGGGTTTCTGGACAATAGTTGTCATTGTTTTGTGTTAATTTGATTTCCAATAATAAATATATACATACATTTGCATAAAGAAGCATATTTGCCCACAACCATGTTGATAAGAGTATTAAATACTTGACAAATCTCCCTTTAAGGTATATTTTTAACATGAAAATGTGTGATTCATTTCTGATTAATCACAATTAACTATGTACAATCATGCGATTAATCGTGATTAAATATTTTTTAATGTATTGACAGCCCTATTATTTATACTATAAGATTTGTTTGTGTTTGTGTGTTTCTACATGTATGATGTACGCTTTTAAGAATCAGCCCTGCAGAAAGCTTTCTCTCTTTCAACAGCGACACGTCAAACAACTCAATGGACTTTTCCCTTTGAAAAGCACTTAAAAGGTGTTTTTATAGTGGCTGAAATATGTTGCCGGCCTCCTCGAGTGTGTAAACAATGCAGAGATATTTCTTGAATAGTCAGTGAAAGTTTCTCAAAGAAACTTCCCTGGGATTCTTTGACATCTTGGGTTTTGCTCCAATTATCTGCTATATATGGACACCTCAATAAGAGCCTCTGCATGACAAGAGCTTTGTTTCTCTCTGCTAATTTCTACAATTTAGCTCACATCTGAGCTCATCTGTATACAGCCGGTTCAGAGTGCAGAAGCATTAATCATAATTGCAGCAGCTTTATTTGGCACTGGCTCAGTATCTGTATCTGCACTCTGTGCTTCTGGTTGATCACTTGGACACAACACAGTCCACATGCACAACTAAAATACATATTTTTTTCAATTATTCTACTCGTGACTGACAGCATTATTGTTATAATTTCTATGACAATTTCTACCACACAATAGAAAATATTTAAATTTCAGGATAGCAATTATTAGGATAGGATAAAGATGAGATTGCTAGCCACAGGGAAAGTGCAAAAAATTCTGTAATTACTGTCTTTGAAGGTTTATTTACCTTTTTTTAAACAAACAGAATCCACCATATCAAAAAGCTTTTGCATCAGACAGACTACACAAGACAGACAGGAGATGCAACACAACAACCACCGAGCTTCTGAGCCATGCAGTCACGACATCGCCACACTGTAAGCACGGACAATTAGACGACTGAATCACAGCGCACGGAAAGTTTAACTTGTGACCCGATTTCTCGACCTTTCTCCGCAGCGATCGCCGTAGAAGTCTGAGCGTTCACAGGCAACGATGACTAGTCTTTTCTGGGCCGTTCATTTATGTTACATTTCCTGTGTTCCGTGCCCGGCCATCCGTGCGCTCATCCATGCGTCCATACATACATGCAACCATCCATAAGGGCTACATTTACTCAGTCACTACTTCCATTTTATTTGTGTGTCTGTTGTTACAAAAGTATGACATGAATCAAACAGATGTACATCTCGGGGAGTCTGTGTGTGTTTACACAGTGACATAAGGATGCAGAGAGGGCCCAGCTGGGAAGAACTAATGTATACATTATGTGTGCATCAGGACACCTGGGGCACATACTGTACATACTATTCTCTCTTTCTACACACATGCACATCACGCTGTGCCGCAGATACAGTTGACTGCTGCTAAAAGACATTTTAATCCTTTGATGATTCACTTCTTTGACAGTCGTTCTCCGTGTGTGTGAATCCCTCAGTTCTTTATGAACTTTCTCAGCTAAAATAGCAAGTGAAAAGGTCACAGGAGTTACTGTTCCAATCCATACATGCTACAGCACATCAGAGATGGATGGCATGGGAGTGGGATAAAGTTTTCATGGAAATACTTTTTAAAATGCCGGTAGAGTTTAATAGATTATGAGTGTCATTTGATCCAACAATTCAGTTCAGTTCACAGCTCCAAAGTCCTCGGGGAGGGCTGTCAGGAAAGTTTACTGAAACATCCATTTCCTTTCTCTGCATCCTTTTCTGCACGGCTGCTCTGTGTATGTACAGTACAGTAGGTAGGCCTTTTGAGAAGCACCTCCTTACGGACGTAATCAGTGAAACACATAAGAGGAGGGGGGAAAAGGACAGCGTAACGGAATGAGGAGAGAGACGAGGGGAAGGACAGCTGATATTTTAATCATGTGGGTTGGTTGTTCTGCAGAGCCCAGCTCTATTTAAAGCCCGGCAGCATCTGCTCAGTACCCCTGTGTTTTCAGGCACTGAGGGAAACACATACACACACTCGCAAACTCAATGTAAGCTCTCTCTGCCCTTCAGCAGTATTTATGGTTACTCTGCACTGTCATAATTCTAGTTTTACAGTTTGATGGAACCACCAGATGTGGAGCGAGTAGGCGGCAATAGTACAGTTACACTCACACTCCGCACACTCATCTATATAACACTGAAATGTCCTCTAATGTAAAACGAAATATATGACCTAATTGTTGATTGTGTGTGTGTGTGTGTTTGTGTGTTGCAGTAACAGCACAGCATCAGGAGGCTCCTACATTAAGCAGTGCTGCAAAGGTTTCTGCATTGACATTCTGAAGAAGATAGCGAGGAACGTCAAGTTCACTTATGACCTCTACCTGGTCAACAACGGAAAACACGGCAAGAAGATCAACGGGATATGGAACGGCATGGTTGGAGAGGTACGTCCTACTTGTCTGTCCCTTACTACAATTACCACATTGGTCCGTCTCTCTGACTCTCTATGTGATTATTGGGGAATATGCTTGTGTAGTTAGATGAGAAGGCTGACAGCATATAAATATGAAGCTACATCCAGAAACCAATTAGCTTAGCATAAAGCAGGCCTATTCAATTGGTGGGCCGAATCCGGTCCCTTATTTCTAAATGTGTAAAAAAAAGTATTAAAAATTTAAATAAATAATTTCTTCCAATAAGAGTTTTCTTTTATTTATTCCCATTCATCAACATTACTATACATATACATACTGTATATACGGAATAAATTTTTTTTTGAATGCAACATTGTGATTATTAAAACAACAACCTACTTCTAAGATTAAAAAGGTTCATGTTTTCCACATTTAAATTCCTAGCTTTACAGACTGTTAAAAGAAATATTATGTTTTTATTAAAATAACCTGCTGACCTTCTAAGTTTATGGATGTTTATATTGTTTGATTATTAGAAAATCGTCATTTTATTAGTTGCCCATTCATTAGTTATGTCTTGTTAAGCACAGAAATACTTATTTTGTAAAAAAAAAAAGTTTTAACCCGGGCTGTTTAAGCAAAGGGAATTTAGGAGCGTCAAACTGAATAAAAAAAGATGTTAAATGCAACATTGTGTTTATTAACAAACAACCTACTTCTAAGATTAAAAAGGTTTATTGTTTTCACATTTAAATTCATTCATCCACTCACCAGCCCCTCCGTAGCTTCCCGCAGGTATAATGTACCATCAAAAAGTGCACAAGAAACGGCATTCACTGCTCTCATTGGTTGTGCTTTGAAAGGTCAGCCGCAACAAGGTCAAAGTTGAAATAATTTGACCTTTGAGCGCAGCGCTCTTTGGCAATTTCAAGCCGTGCAACATGCTGAGGGTAGCGCTTGGCAATATGCTTGCTTAATACAAACTTATGTATATATTTATTATTGGAAATCAATTAACAACACAAAACAATGACAAATATTATCCAGAAACCCTCACAGGTACTGCATTTAGCATAAAAGATATGCTCAAATCATAACATGGCAAACTGCAGCCCAACAGGCAACAACAGCTGTCAGTGTGTCAGTGTGCTGACTTGACTATGACTTGCCCCAAACTGCATGTGATTATCATAAAGTGGGCATGTCTGTAAAGGGGAGACTCGTGGGTACCCATAGAACCCATTTTCAGTCACATATCTTGAGGTCAGAGGTCAAGAGACCCCTTTGAAAATGGCCGTGCCAGTTTTTCCTTGTCAAAATTTTGCATACTGATGGATTCCTTTGGTTTTTCTAGTTTCACATAATGCCAGTATCTTCAAGCTTTAAAACTGAGCCCGCTTCAACCTAAAAATCACAAGTTGCGTTAATGCGTTAAAGAAGTTAGTGGCGTAAAAGCTAATTTACTTTAACATATTATTATCACGTTAACTTTAACAGCCCTACTAATTATATAAAATGGCATAATTAGATATATATATAAATGTGATATCATGATCACATATGCTTATTCCTTCCTTCAATTGGACTCTACCTGGAGTTATTATTAAATGTAATGATTAAAGGCTGGTGTAAGTATATATGTGTTTTTTTTATTGTCAACAAATACCATAATATTCCCTACGCTGTCTTTGGCTCTCAGCTTTAAGCGCATTTGTTCCTACTAGAGAAGTGTTTTTAGACAACAATGGAGGCCTGTGGCACAGAGGAATGAGCTACTCTATATCAGGCTTAAAATACAGAGACAATAGTTGTTAGAAGAATCAGTTCATTGTTGATTTTGGTCTTTTCATGGGATTTGTAGACTTTTAAGAAAAATGTGGAGTAACACCAGACTTATCCTTTAAAGCTACAATCTGTGATCCAATTGTAAACAGAAGTGTCCCCCCACCACCAAACCTTAACATTAGGGATGAGTATCATTAGGATTTTGTTGATACTACTACTCTTTTCAATACTCCTTTTCGATTTGGTTCTTTTTTATTACTAAATAAATGCTTTTTAATATATTATTTAAAAAAATAGGATTAGGAATTATTTATATTTTAAATATAAATATTTCTAGAGCAGCAACAGCAATGTTTACAACAGCAAATCACTATATAAACTCAAAAATATCTTACTGGAAAATAATCTAGAATAATAAAATAAAATGATCAATACTCTGGTCTTTAATAATTTAGCACCGGTGCCCGTTTAATACCAGGTTTCGGTACTCATCTCTACTTAACACACAGGACTGGAAGCTGCTATCTTTCATCTATCATACATTATGTTTTCTGATGCTGTAAAAGTTTTGTTTATATCATTAATGTTTGTCTATGGTTTCAAATACGATCACTTGAAAAGCTCATTAACTCACACTCTTACCTTTAATTTATATGGTCTATAATATTTCTCATTGGGGCTTTAAATTCCACACAATCAAGTATTTAAGAGCTCAGATTACACTTGATCGCTTTATCGTTTATCTTTTCTGGAAACGATTCATTCAATCACAGATTGATCTAGAAGGAGAGCGCAGACCTCCGCCAAGGCCAATCCTCTCCAATATTGAATGGCTTCTTCTTTGGCCCATGCTACACCCTTCCACCAGTAGTTTTTCCGTAATCCTGCTGACAAACAGACAAACAACCCAAAACATCACCTCCTTGGCCGAGGTAATTAAGGCTAAGTGCTGTCACAGTAAAATCCCTAAAGGTTGAAAGTGAAACGTAAAGCGTCTGATAATGGAAGCCGACAATATGATCCATAGATTGATCTAATGTTTATGGGAGCAGACCGCTGGGAGCCGTTGGACAATTAAATCTGTAAAAAGAAAGAGAACATTTTACTGCATGCTCAAAACAACATCTTTATGTGCAGAATCTCCGTCTGTCAGAATACATCCAGACACCCAGAAACGGTGGCACAATGAAAAAGACAGCTGTATTTCTACTTTTCATCTGATATGGCTGAAAATGCCCTCCAACTGTAGCTGACATTCTGAGCTCATACCCTCAGTCACTGTGATATTTCACATCCAAAATAAAACGGAGGAAGATGTTGCATGATGTCCAAATATTCACAGAGCTCACTATATTTATTCCTGTCAGTGTAGGTAGTGAGTCACGCACTCGCTGTAACTCTTCTCTCCTCTGTCCACCAGGTGGTGTATAAGAAGGCGGTGATGGCGGTGGGTTCGTTGACCATCAACGAGGAGAGGTCGGTGGCCATCGACTTCTCCGTGCCCTTTGTGGAGACGGGCATCAGCGTCATGGTGTCACGTAGCAACGGGACCGTCTCTCCTTCTGCCTTCCTCGGTAAATCTATCCATCTTTTTTCTTCTTTTTCTCCGTCTCTCCTCCAGTGAGCCGACTACTGGGAGCTGAAAACAGGGAGGTGCTTACATGTTGGCAAAATCCTGCACATAAAATGGAATATTTTATTCAGACAGTATACGCTGGCCAAATTCCACTTGTACTCTGACTTTATCTGGGCCTCGACACCCTAAGCACATTAATATTTCTAGCAGAGCGGAGGAAGCGGAGTGTGCCAGCTGTTTTTTTTTTTTTTTTTTTGAAAACTCAGCTCAAACAAAGCATTCTCGATACTATCCTCTCCTCCTCCTCCTCTTCTCATCTTCTCTCCTCTTCCTCCTCCGCCTCCTCCTCCTCCAGTTGTTCAGATGACTAGAAACTGAAGCGCTCCTCCGCGCTCGCCTAATGTCTTGTATTGTCATTGGAGCGAGACAGGGAGCGAGGGGATGTATTGGACCATGCGTGTGTTGGTCCCTGTGTATCAAGCCATGTGTCAGTATGCGTGTGTGTGTGTGTGTGTGAGGGGGGGGGGGGGAGAGTGTGTGAGATATGAGACTGCATGAATATATTAGGATGTTTGAATCGAGGGTGTGTGGAGAATGAATGTGCTTTGGCCGTATGTATGTTAAGGGGTGAATGCTTTGTGTGTGTATTTATATGAACGCACATTGTAAGTGTGTGTGTGTGTGTGTGTGTGTGTGCGTGTGCGTTTGTGTGTGCATGTGTGTGCATGTATGTGTGAGTGTGTGTTGAGCCTGGGCCAGGGTATCAGTGACGGTTCAGTATCTCTCGCACTCATATTAGAGGCACCTCAGTGCACAATCTCTCAGGGTTGGCTAACCCTGGCAGTCACATACTTAGACATACAGTGACACACACACACACACACACACACATACATACAATTTGTCTGGGTTCGGCGTCTCTGGCACTCATCCCGCTCTCTGAACTCCTGCCCTGCTACACACCAAACACATGCAGACTCACAATCTCTCACACAGATCACACACACAAATAGATCACACACACATGCCCACAGCAGGGCACATCAGATCACTCAGAGTTTGATTCTTCTCTCTCACCCTCTCTCTCTCTCTCTCTCTCTCTCTCCCTCTCTCTCTCCCCCCTTCCTCTGCCATCTCCCCCGCCCCAGGCCTCTCCCTCTCTCAGCTCTCATCCAAGGGAATAATGAGAAATATGGAAATGTGCTCCGTCAAACTCTCTGTGACTAACTCTCCCTTCTCCTCCCCTCCTCTCTCCCGCCGTCTGTCTCCCTTTCTCCCTTCTTCACTATCATCCTTCCCTCGCTTTATCTGCCCCCTCGTGCCTGTTCTCTTTCTTTTTTTGCGTCTGCTCCTTTATTTCTGTCTCCTCTTTCTCTCCGTCCCTCACTTTTTATGCTCCTCCACTCTGTCTCATGAACTCAGTTTCACTTTAACTCTCTCTCTCTCTCTCTCCTCCTCCTCCTCCTCAGAGCCCTTCAGTGCATCAGTTTGGGTGATGATGTTTGTGATGCTGCTCCTCGTCACAGCCATCGCCGTCTTCCTCTTTGAGTTTGTCAGTCCGCTGGGCTTCAACCGCAACTTGGCCCAAGGCAAAGGTAGGCTTACACACACACAATCAGGAAATATCACTCCTATCGCTTCTCCCAGGAGCAAGAAGCAAAGATCCAAGCTTCCCCCGGAGCAACAGAAGTGACCTATTATTACCCCGACTTTAGACGGTTCACTTCATGTAACAGAGTGTTAGCAACTCCCTCCTAAAGCTAGTCACATCATCAAAAACCAGCACCTGGAGCTGCCCTACTGGCTGTGAATTGGATTAAGATTAATTTAACATCTAAATGACCTAAAGGCCGATCCAGGTGTTGCAAGTGAATTATGTTTTCTCTTTGATTTTCCTTTTAGTGCACCTGAACATGTGTTTAGTTTGCTAATTTTTCATCTTACACTGATTGAACAACAAATACCAAACATGTTAAACTGTTTTATAACTATAGTTTCTTATACAAATAATGTGTTTCGCGGAGTGGGAGTGTATTAGTGTGTATTGGTAGTGTAAAAGAATAGTTCATCATTGTTGGGAAATACACTTAAGGGCTTTCTTGATGAGAGTTAGACAAGAAGATTGATACCACTCTCGTGTCTGTACCATGGATGTATAAAGAGAACTGGATACAGCGTTGGAGGCGGGCTCCCGTTCATTCCTATGAGAGTTGTTCGGTGGTACATGAAGCCAAAATGGGTCGACTGTCGAGTGATAAAGTACCCGGATCATACGGCCATCTTCCGAAGTCATTGGGCTCATAGAGCAGTCGCAGTAGCGTTTCCTTTAACTCCGCCTCCCAGCCCTCGCTCCAGCCTCGGTCTGGATCTCATTCACATGAACAGAGGAAGGGAAATAACTCTGGATTCATTTATTAGTGCATTTTTCAAAGTTTAGGACCTAATGATTTAAATAAGGGCTATTCAAGTGTTCATACTGGGAAGTTGATTTTTCCTTAAAAAAAAATTATCCGCTGAGTTACAGACGTGTCTTTCCCATTGTAAGTCTATGGGAAAAAGTCTTTTGGGCCCAATGGCATCACATGACCCTCTACGAAAATGTTCTTCAAAGCCTGGCGCTCTTCCTGGAGGTTTGCTCTGTACAATAAATATGAGCTGGAGCTAGTAGCCGTTCGTTTAGCTTAGCACAAAGACTGGAAACAGGTGGAACCAGCTATTGTAGCTCTGTCCAAAGATTACAAATTATATCTACCAGCACCTCTAAAGCTCTCTAATTAACACATTTTATCTGATTTGTTTCATCTCTACAAAAACTGAAGAGTAAAAACAACATATTGGGTTTTGTGCCAGACTATTTCTAAGCTGGGAGCAGTAACTTCCTGGAGTCCTATTGTCACTGTGAAGTTGCCAACCTTTCCCGACTGCTAAGCTAAACCAGCCGGCTGCTGGCTTTTGCTCAAGATTAATATACAGAATTGAGAGTGGCATGAGATTGAATAGCGTTTTTCTTTGTTGTGTCACAGTGGTACAGCTTGCCAATCAAGACCCACTTTTGAATAAACCTACCTGTCGTTTTCATGCCTCCGCAACAGCCGTAGCCGGAGGCATTATGTTTTCGTTTTGTCTGTCCGTAGGTCCGTCCGTCCCATTTTTGTGAACACAATATCTCAAGAATCCTTGACGTAATTTCCTCAAATTTGGCACAAACATCCACTTGGACTCAAGGATGAACTGATTCGATTTTGGTGGTCAAAGGTCACTGTGACCTCACAAAACACGTTTTTGGCCACAACTCAAGAATTCATACGCTAATTATGACAATTTCACACAAAACAGGATAAAGTGACGACATTTTGGACAGACATGGATGTAAACTGCAACTTGGTTGGTGGAGGTATACAACCACGAGGCGGCAATGCTAGTTTTTTTCCTCTGTTTGTCTCGCAGTGGTGCAACTCGCCAATCATGACCCATTTTGAAATAAATTGTCCTGTTGTTTTTTGAATTCAAGTGAAAGTTAATGAACGTCTTGACTCGCGGGTCGTTGTGTTTCAGGTGCAAATTACTGCATGCAGCATCAAACTAGCAGGTCTGAATCTCACAAGCAGTGTTGTAGTTTTTTCTCTGTAAGTTATGCAGTATACTGTAAATCTGAAAAACATCCTTTAAGATTCGTTTGTGGCTTTGACTTGAAGTAAAGGTCAGTCTAGTTGGTCAAAATAAGTTTTGGTCTTCGCCCATTAATCATGCTCGTAAACCCAAGAAAACGCCCGTCATCCACGATGACTGTGGCAAAATGTGTGAGCTGTAGGCATTAATAAAAAGCCAATAATGCTGTCACATTATATTTAATATTTACAATGTCACCCCTCTGGAGGAAGCATGATGCCCTCAAACTGGATCATAAAACCCTTTGTTTTAACTTTTCTTTTGGAAGGTTTTTTTGTGGTTAATAAGATGGTGGCATGTATGATGATTTACAAGAATTAGAGCATCTGTAATGACACGTTTCAGCTTTTTTTCCACTGCTGGAAGGCAACAGTAAGGCAGGAATTTCAGTGAAAAAGATAATGATTTATATTGCAATGTACATTATTACATTTAATACATGGCTGGCTGGTTTCAAACCCTAAAATCAGCCTCATGCTATCAGCTGTAAATGTGAATTTAAGGTGTCATACTCCTTTACCTGTATTCTTCAGCACAGCCTTTTTTACACTTTCTCTTTTTTATTTCTCCCTCTGCTCCCGTGTCTCGCTGCCACAGACCCACATGGTCCATCATTCACCATCGGTAAAGCCATATGGCTGCTGTGGGGTCTGGTGTTCAACAACTCTGTGCCCGTGCAGAACCCGAAGGGCACCACCAGTAAGTTCATCGTATCGGTGTGGGCCTTCTTTGCCGTCATCTTCCTGGCCTCCTACACTGCCAACCTGGCCGCCTTCATGATCCAGGAGGAGTTCGTGGACCAAGTCACTGGACTGTCTGACAAGAAGGTGCGATTACACACATACTGTATGGACACGCAGAAACACACACACACACACACACACACAGAAGAAGAAACTAAACACATTCACAGTCAGGGTTGCTCTTGTAATGGATGCCAGCCCTGCGGCCAGACAGGACTCTCCAGGGAGCGCCCTTGGGCTTCAACAGCCCAAACCCTCTGGCCGTAGCTGTCACCACGCTAACACTGCCAGCACAGCAGACCCAGGGGCGCACACACACACACACACACACACACACACACACACACACACATACACACACACATGGGCTATATAGATCAAAGACGTGTGTGTGTTTGTGTTTGTATTTGGATGTGTGTGTGTGTGTAGTTTGCCGAGGCTGGCAGTGTCAGCAGAACCCCAGCCAGTCTTACGCTAGACTGGACACACAATGATGATGACTGATGAGTCCACTTCACTGTCTCTCCTTCCTCCTTTCTCCTCTGTCTCTTCTTGTCACTCTCCTCCCTCCTCTCTCCTCTTCCTGTGTGTCTCTCCTTCACTTTAACACTTGGACTCCCTTTTCTCATACGTCTCGCTGTCTCTCCCTCCCGCTCTTTGTCTTTTAGCTTCTTTGTCTTTATTTATTTGAGCTCCTGTCCACTCCATCTATAACCAATCTGTCTCTCTTCTCCTTATACCTCTCCCTGCAGTTCCAGAGTCCATACTCTTATTCACCTCCATTTCGCTTCGGGACGGTTCCTAACGGCAGCACCGAGCGCAACATCAGGAAGAACTACCCAGATATGCATCAGTACATGACCAAATACCATCAGACTGGCGTCGTGGACGCGCTGGTCACCCTCAAGACTGGGTACTGTAAACTTGTCAAGTCAACTCATGTCAAGTTGAGATTTATTATACCTGAGAGGCTAATTCTGTTTGCAGACAGATCGTATGCATAAGAACATGTGAAAACAAACAAAAAAAGAGACTGCATCACAGAGAAACTGGGCCCCGCGGGGCTCAGCAGTAGCTCATGCTAAAATGCTGCAGAAACTGTGCTCAGTGTTTCTGTCACTGACGGTAAAAAAGCAGACGCTGTCTGCAAGTGCTCATTATTGAGTCTTGTTGCTGCTGGAAAGAGGGAGCTGCCAAAACAGGCAGAGTGTAATTTGTTCTGGAGTTTGCTACCTTTATTCTCCCTCCTAAACACACACTAATGGAGGGATGGCTGCAGTGCTTTTATTTGTTCATTAGTTTTATGTGCTTTGATCTTTCGGGTATTTTCTCCGAATATGATTTTACTTTATGCTTTTCCCTCTCTGCAATTACTTTATTGATACTGCATATCAAATATATACAGTTTGTTTCTCATGACTCATACATTAGGCTTCGTTATACAACATCAAAACTGTATATGCAGAATCATCAGTTTTTAATTCAATTCTTCAGCAAAATTGGACTTGAACTTTGGAGGCTGTGACATATTTAATATGCTCTATAATTTAATTAATCTACTGTGTATTGTTTTCAAATGCTATATACACTTAAATTAACGAAACTCTCTGTGCGGCTTTGCAACAACAGATACTCAATGACTGTGTTTAACATATGCCCTTTGGTGAACAGTCTAATTCAAAGTGTTTAATATTTATGCATACATCTCTAACATGGAGCGCCCCGGGGGGGTTGATTAGCAACAGGGTGTATTCATTGGGTTATATAAAACATTTTTTTTTGCTGATAAAGAAGTTATAAAAAGGGTTGTGCTGCTATGTAGGGTGGTGAAATTGGCTCCTTGTTACATTGTGTTTGGTTAACATACATCCCGTCTCTGTTTTTGCTGAGCTCAGATGTATCGGGCCCACATGGGGGGTGGTTGTGTCAGATACAAATTGTGGCCCCTTAGTTTGAATTCAACTTGTCATGTCAGAACAATGACAAAACCTACGGGTAAAAGATTATAGCTCAGTGCGAACAAAGACAACCTCATGTGCGTGAATATTCTCCGCAGCAGCGTGCACACCGGACAGTCCTCTCTGTCACTGAGTCCAAATCGGATCTGCATAAGAATTTCAGTTCCAAGAAAACAGAGCGTTGTGAGTAATCCAGCTGGTTTGTTTATGGATCTGAGGAACATTGTTACTGGCACAACACTGTATGTACATTAGGCTCAGCAGTAAACACTCAGCAGTGTTGTAGTCTTTAGTATTAAAGCCTGATGGATCAAATTTCACATCATCTTCTTTTAACCCAAATACATTGAAGTTGTTGTTAATATCACATGGAATTAGTAAGCTTTTTCAATTGAAATATATTTTACATTTTAAAAGACATATAGAGACACAAGACAGAAAGCATATTTTTAAGTTAAAAGCCCCCTTTGCGACCCTTTTAAGCAGTTGCTCCCCACCTCTTTGGCTTGTCCACTTGTGACCTCCTGTCACAGGTGATGGCCTCAAAATATAAATTGTGTAAGTGATTTTTTTCTCCTCAGATTATTTCTTTCCAAGGGTTTTTAGAAGTATATCACAAGAAAAAATGCTAAAAAATTATAGAAAAGTCTGATAAAAAAACAGTTTCTTCTTCCTTAACTCATCTTGTGACCCCTCAGATTTATCTCGGGACCTCTTGGGGTGTTACGGACCTCAGGTTGGGAAGCACTGGCAGAGAGTTAAGGTCTTTGCACATCAAGTCAGTTTTTTTTGTATGCACAGAAACCTTGCATACTGGGTCCGATGTATTATATTATTCTGTTTGTTGCGAAAATTCGCAGAGCAAGAGAAAACTGAATTAATTTTGTGGGTGCAATGCATAGCACTAGTCCTAAACAGGGTTAATGAATGACATTAGCAAGAAGCTATCGTTTTAGCTGCAAAGAGCATTTCCACTTTCATACATCTTTTGTTTTGCACCCATCCAGGCTGTTCTGCAATCACCTGCCACCATCTATCTTTAAAATCCACATCTCTGTACTCTTTTATTTCCTTATCGCAAAGTACTTTGTGCTGGGAAGTAAATCAGTTTATCAGATGCCATTTTGGATGATGCCGTCCGTTCAAACGTCAAACAAACAAACCTCTTTTGGCTTTTGACTGATGCAAAAAAAACGCAAAAAATCACCCCCTTTCCGAAAACTTAAATGACGGACAAAAGTTTCAGGGTCGGTATGTAAACGTGTTTGACACAACGTGAGGTTTTCAGACGAAAAAGATTGGGTGTGCAAAGGCCTTTAGATGAGAAGATTGATACCATAGATACTCATGATTGTACACTAAATATGAAGCAGCCGGCAGCAGCTAGTTAGCTTATCTTAGCATAAAGACTGGAAACGGGTAAAACGGCTAGCCTGGCTCTGTCCAACGGTAACAAAACCCAACTACCAGCAGCTCTTAATCTCAGTAAATGGTATTAATCCTCTCATCTAACTCTTAACAAGAAAGCAAATAAGTGTATTTCGCAAAACTATTTCTTTAGATAAGACAGTCCGAAAGTTGTCCCAGGACTATTTCTTGGCCTGGCACACTCGCCTGTAGCTTCATATTTTACCGACAGATATGAGAGTACTCCCATGTCTCTCTGCAAAAAAGTGAATTAGTATACATCCCACAATGTTGAACTCTTCCTTTAAAGTGTACCAATGCCTAGTCGCGACCGCTTGTCACCCGTTGGGGATGTTTATGAGTTGCAAGCAGAAGAAATAAATTGGTATAGCAGAAATATGTTTTTTATGTTCTATCCTTTCTTGTTAATAATGTCAGATTTATCATAAACAGATTGGAACCTCCCGGTCAAGGTAGTAAATCCAGAACGTATGGTTCTCTTACAGAAAGCTGGATGCTTTCATCTACGACGCCGCGGTGCTGAACTACATGGCGGGCAGAGACGACGGCTGTAAGCTGGTCACCATCGGCAGCGGCTACATCTTCGCCACCACAGGTTACGGCATCGCCTTGCAGAAAGGATCCTACTGGAAGCGCCTGGTTGATCTGGCCATACTGGGCATCATAGGAGACGGTGAGGCGCTTGCACGCATCCACATCTCCGTCACGCTGCAAGTTTAAGTTTCACAGACGTTCCAGGAATTTAGTGTCATTACAGTTGTGCCATTGCACAGCTTTCCCTGCTTCCTCCCTCTCTCCTCCCTCCCTCTGTCAGAAAGCTATCAGGGGCCAGTCTTAACACACCATTTCATCATCATTACTCTGTGTGTGTGTGTGTGTGTGTGTGTCCAACGTGTCCTGTTATGTTTACTCCTCCAGATTGTTCTGTATAATAAGCTGTGAGATGGTGAGAATGGAAGAAAGAGAATGAGCCAGACAGAAATCAAACTGCTGAAGCCACTAAAGCGCTTCACTTCACACCCGGCCTTTTTATTCAGGGCAAACACCCGCGTGCGGACGCGACACACAACCACACTCAGTCTGATAATAATTCCCCCCATCTTTCCTTATCACTCCATCACTATCAATTCTTCTCCCTCCTCCTACGGACCTTTTTTCACTCCACCTCCTGTCTGCTTTCCATTACGATCTATTTACCACTTCACTTCTCTCCCCTCCTCCCTCGTCCTCTCCATCGCTCCTCGTAATGATACGCCCGTTTTCCCACCACACCTCTCTTATTTCCTCTACCGCCCATCCCCTCCCTCTCTTTTACTCTCTACCTCATTTAATTCCTTTTCCTTCATTGCTCGCCCCTCCCTGCTGCCATCGTCAACTTTCACTTTACCTTCTTTTCTACACAACTACTTGGCAGGACTGAACATTTCCTTCACCCTCGACAGTTTGGATATCGAACCAACAGAGGGTGTAGGACGCTACTATAACTCAGACACCCCAGGTGAATAGGGTAAAAAAATGAACTACTAGATATTACCATGAAACTTCCCCAGTTGATTACTAACTAGGGCTGCCAATTGATTAAAATAGTTAATCATGATTATTAATCACACATTTTTTATGTGTTCAAAATGTACCTTAAAGTGAGATTTGACAAGTATTTAATACTCTTATCAACATGGCAGTGGGCAAATATGCTTGCTTTATGCAAATGTATGTATATATTTATTATTGGAAATCAATTAAAACACAAAATAATGACAAATATTATCCAGAAACCCTCACAGGTACTGCATTTAGCATAAAAAAATAAGCTCAAAACATAACATGGCAAACTGAAGCCCAACAGGCAACAACAGCTGTCAGTGTGTCAGTGTGCTGACTTGACTATGACTTGCCCCAAACTGCATGTGATTATCATAAAGTGGGCATATCTGTAAAGGGGAGACTCGTGGGTACCCATAGAACCCATTTTCATTCACATATCTGGAGGTCAGAGGTCAAGGGACCCCTTTGAAAATGGCCATGCCAGTTTTTCCTCGCCAAAATTGAGCGTAAGTTTGGAGTGATATTTAGCCTCGTGACAGGGGACTATGGTTGGTACCAATACCGATTCTTAAGGTTTTCTAGATTGATATGATGCCAGTATCTTCACTCTAGCTTTAAAAAAAAAGATTTGAACATTGGATAAAGCCATGTTCAAAATTATTGTTTCATTTTATTGACATATTAGAGTCAAAGATTTTTACAGAGAGGATTTTGTATATCTCTTTTTATCATTCCATAAATTAGAAAATACTGTCGACAGCCTTAAAAAAAAAATTAATTTTCACCATGTTTTTAGGAATAAAATGTTATAAAATCAGGCTATGAATGATTTATGAAGAAAAAAAACTCTGTAAAACCCTTCAGAATATAGATAGTAATGAAACTGGAAGATTTGCTGTATGTAAGTGCTGCTGAAGTGGAGATTTCTGGCTCAGAGCGAGAAAAATCGTATTTTGAGAAAACGTATGTGTTGTAAAATTCCATACATTTTGCAAGACACTACAGGTGAATAGGGTAAAACATTTTAACTAACAGATATCACCATGAAACTTCCCAAGTTGATTATTTACATTAAGTCAATTCTTTTTTTTATTACAAGTTTTCTGAAATGTTATGTTTAAATATGCAAATGAGGCATTATCTAAGGCTAACTTTTGGTGAATTTAGGAGAAATCCACAGACGCAAATAGAGAAATAAACACCTAAATGTGTATTTTGGATATTTTCCTTCCACTAGTCTGCAAGAAGACATGTTATTGAATCTCAAAATTGACCAGTGTATGAAAAACAATGTTTTTTCCTGGAGTGTCTCGCCTTAACTTCATATACAAGCACTTAGAGGATTATTATAGATTATTGTTCTCAGACTTCTCATCTGCCTTCAAGACTTCACACCCCCATCTGCTGGTGCAGAAACTTAACAGAGTGCTTTGGGTTGGACTGAAACATTGTGGGATGGATTTGGACTTCCTCACTAACAGGACTCAGACAGTCAGAGTAAATGAACATCTGTCTGGACTGTCTTTAACATCGACTGGCTTCCCCCAAGGCTGCGTCCTCTCTCCTCTCTTATATATTTCAATCAGGAGAGACTCCATATCGAATGAACAATAATTTATTACATGGTACATGATAAGATGAATAGTGGAAAGTCTTTGGCGATTACACTCCATCGTGACTTAGCTTATTAAAGGGGGTAGTGATGCCGTGGTGAGATTAGGTATATTCCCCCCGGAGTCTAGATATTGGTGGTGGTGGTGGTGAAGGGAGTAGCTGAAGATCCAATGAAGGGATAAGGAGCAGGACTGGGCACTTAATATGATGAAGACTGGAGGTGATGGGGTGGAGGCGGGTTGCATCGGTTCGTACTGCAATGACAACTGACAGCAGCAGAGAGGAGAACAGTTTTAAAATTTGACAGCAACGATATGATTGGCTCAGGAAGATCGTGGCAGAATCAGGTTGGTTAACTTAGAGTGAAACGCACAAAGTCAGCTGATAGAGCCGGTGAGAGAGAGAGACAGAAAGATTGTGAATGAATGAGAAGGTAAAGATGGTTTTCCTGACTGAACTTCCGTATAAGCTTCATTATTACGTACACCAATGACTGTCAAAGTGAGTTTGACAACCAGCACAACAGGAAAACGTTTGGCTCAACCATGTGACCAGCAACATACCTAGAGGACACCAAACCCGAGAGTTAGTTTAAAAGAGACAAAAATGTTTTATTTATAGATAATGCCATAAATAACCAAAACTATGAGAGTCCGGATGCCTTGCCAGAAAGAACAAAAGGATGGAGGAAGTCTGGGCCAGCCACACCAGGGCCGTAGGAGCCCCCTAACCTTAAACAGTGAATAAACTTAACTACAAAACGAAACTGAGCTACCAGACCTCCATCCTCAAAAGAAATAAACAAAGAAAAACAAGGAGCAAAAGGAAAATCACACGACGTGCAGAAGGCTGCTTGATCTGGAAAGAGAGACTTCTTCTCCTCCAATTTCCCCTTTAATATGGAGGCAGGGCCACCCACTAATCCTGAATCAAGGCTTATTGAAAGAGGCTGGGACATGGTCTTGACCTATGGGGTATGACATGCACATTGGAGCTGGAGCTGCGTCGTGCCTTGCTACTGGTTCAATTTCGTGCAGACCAGATTTTACTGTGCGAGTGTTGTACCCCAAAAATATGACGCGACGATGACGCATGACATGTCCTCTTTTCACCCTCCTTGTCACGAATCTGGAACTCCTGAGAGCAGGAAGAAGAGAGGCAAAGGAACACAAGAAAAAGGGGGGAGCGCGTAACAATCATAATTGACAATAAGTTGACCTTTGATAGGAATACAGATATGCTGAGTCAGAAAAGCCTGCAGCGTTGTTTTTGTCTGAGGAATCTAGCCAAGTTCCAGGTTGACATTGTTTTATGAATCTTTTATTGAATCCGTTTTGCTTCCATATACTGGTATTCATCCCTCATCCTCAAACAGAAAAACTCATTAACAAGGGGGATGAAAGTCAACAGCAAAATCATTGGCAATCTGTACAACAAACTGCGGTTAAAGAAAGCAGTATCCATTATATCTGAGAGTACTCACCCCATGCATTTAGAATTTAAGTTCCTCTGGTTCTCACCTCAGACAACCATCAGTTAAAACTAACATTTACAGTACATACTCTTTCATAACCTCCATTTCACTGCTCAACTCTGTAAAGTACAGGTAGCATCAGCTGTTCTTTTCATACTTCATGTGTTCACCTTCTTACTCCTGTATTTATGTGTTTTTATTATGTGGTTATGTGTGTATGTTTTTTTTATCTTGTGTGTCCCTGCATTGTAGGGATGTCACTATACCAGGAATTTAGTAGTCGATAATACCAATACCTGTGAAATTCCATGATCCTCGATACCAATTTGATACCACGGTAAAAACCAAAACAATACGTCTCATGTACTTCAACATATGCTCCTTTATTACTGTTTGCATTCTGTTCTTTGCAAATTTATTGTTAATCCCTCGTGATCCGCCTCAAGTTTCTCACCAAAAACTAAAGTTTACAAGTTTACATAATGTTCTAATTTATCTTCGCCCAATACTCATTTTTACTGAGCTTGAATGCATCATAATGTAACACAAAGTTTGTTTTTATTTAGCCAAGCAACCTGCCGATTTCAACACTGATTTGTTGTTCACGATGCAACATTATGTCGTTTTCAGATTTTTGGCATTAAAACAGCAGCGGGTAGAATCTGAGCAAATATGATTTAAAAGTTATTTTTATAAAACGGTCACTTTATCCTGACAGTAGTGCATGAGACAGGTAATCTGAAAACAAAAATCATGTGCCTCTGTGTCCTCCGGTGCTCCTAATGGCATCTGCAAGATTTCACAGACCAGAGGAAAACAACCAATCAGAGCCAAGCTGGAGTCTGCCGTCTCTGAGCAGCTGTCAATAACTCACAGACTTCAATCAAACGGTCAAACTAGGAAGCGCTGATCAAATATGAATCCATATTCTGTTACTGTAATGCCGATTTCTCACATAAAATGTTTTCAGAATCATCTTGTAGTGTACTGTTTAGCTATAAAATTAGAAAGTTTGCAACCCGGCAGCCATGTTGAGATCAGATGAGGAAATATCAAGCACCGCCCACCAGCCAGAGCAAACTTTCTCATTTTACAGCTAAACAGTACACTACAAGATGTTTCTGAAACATTTGAGGCAAGAAATAGGCATTACAGTGACAGAATAATGATACATATTTGATCAGCGCTGCCTAGTTTGACCGTTTGATCGGAGTTTGAGAGTGATTGACAGTTGCCTCCGTTGAATGAACAGCCAGTAGGAACGCTCTCTCTGAAATTACCTGTGATTGGTCAAAGTCTCACATCACGGGCTAGATTTTTTAAAGCCTGAAAACAGAGCGATGAGGAGTTGCAGAAGTCTAGTTTTCTCTCAAAACACTTGAATTACAATATGCTGAAAGGTTATTATAGATTTTTTGCCCAATGATGTCAGAAATATTCTGCCTACTGCCACGTTAACTCGGTACAGAAGTATTGGTTCTGTTGGCATCCCTGCTGTGTTGTTGTTAATACTGCGGCAAAGCCAGTTGCCCCCCCTGGGACAAATAAAGGTCTTGAACTTGAACTCTAACTTTCCAACAGGTGAGATGGAGGAGCTGGAGGCGCAGTGGCTGACTGGCATCTGCCACAATGAGAAGAACGAGGTGATGTCCAGCCAGCTGGACGTCGACAACATGGCGGGCGTCTTCTACATGCTGGCCACAGCCATGGGGCTCTCCATCCTCACCTTCATCTCTGAACACCTTTTCTACTGGAGGCTGAGATACTGCTTCACCGGCGTCTGCACCGGGAGGCCAGGTCTGCTCTTCACCATCAGCAGGGTGAGGAAGACGAAATGTTTTTGGTCCAGTTTCTGCCCCCACTGCTTCTGAGGTTGTACTTTAAAAAAGTTGCAGTGCTGAACGCACTTACTGATCAAACATCATCCTCAGGAGTGCAACAACTGATGTAAAGCATTGATTCAGACAGTACGAGAGCAGTGGTTATTGCAATATCAATATCAAGACTCGGAATGGGACTTTCCTGTAATGTTATTGACATTTAAACAGTAAAGCAGACTTGCAGACTACTCTTAAAGAGTGAGAGCGGGCTAAACACACAGAGGAACACACAGAGGAACAAAACTGTATCTACAAATTGTTTCAATGGGGTTTCACATTGACGCAGAAAAATAACAGGAAAAACATTATTGCGACTTTGCAGACAGCCGTGGAGCCTTTGTGGTGTTTAACAACATCAATTCAAACATCTCACAGTAAATTACAAAAATGATTTTTCTGCTGTCTGTCCTTGTTGTGTCGCATCTCAAACAAAGCGTTCAAATTTGCCTAATCTTCATGGTTGTTCAGATGCGGTGAAAATGCAAACAGGACTTTTAGGCTGAAATGTGGCTGAAACTTGATTGTTTCAGTAAAGAGAAAATACATATCTGTGGACGTGTGCACACAATAGTTACCGTTAACATATAGAAGGAGTTGAGTTATGTGCTGTGTGTGTGTGATAAAGGAGGAAAGAGGAGGATAGTGTGATTATAGAGCCCAGCTGAGATGAATTTAGTGCTGCGCATATGGACGGCAGGATAGAGGAATCAAACCGCTAAGAGGATGATGTGAACACATACTCATATAGACACACACACACACACACACAAAGCTCTCTCTCTATCTTGTCCCCACCCACACACACATATACACAAGTCTGGTCTAACAAAGTTAAATATGGTAACATGGTCAAGTCCATCCCTCCCCTCGCTGCAGGTGCAGCGAGGGGAGGGATGGACTTGACCACGCCGGCAGACAGATAGATAGACAGACGCACACAAAGCTAAATATACACACACAAAACAGAAATGGCACATCCAGACAGACCATTCTTTCATTATTCATATGTCATGTCTCTGTGTGAGGCAGGGCTTTTATTCCAGACGAGCAGCATTTCACACATTAAATGTTTTACAAAAAGAGTGCGATGTCTGTCTGTGTGTAAGTGTGTGTGTGTGTGTGTGTGTCTCTGGGTGTGCGCATGCCGTTAGAGCAGCGATGCTGGAGGTTAAGTGGCTCCAGGAAGAACATCTCCTTGCACTCAGAGGCCCCCCTCCAGTGACATCATCACCTAAATTTAATTTTCCAGGCGCCTCTGAAAGCAGTTCATCTAAAAAAGTGTCGATTATCTCTTCTTGCCACATCACAAAACAAAATGAGGTTAAGGTCTGGAGTAATCGTACCGGGGAAGAGGACGCAGAGGTCTCTCTTGATTTACCATGCAAGGAAATTAGTCTTGTGCATGTTTGAACTTCTTTCTTGTGAAGTCATTGAGTTGGAAATTAACTCCTCTATTATCTCTCTGATATCTTTCCTCCCTGTCTGTCCTTTCCTTTTCTCTTTTCTCTTTTTTCCTTGCTTTTTGTTTTCTCTCCTCTTCTCCTCTCAGGGTATATGGAGCTGTATCCACGGCGTTCATATCGATATGAAGAAAAAGAATCCGGAGCTGGACTTCAGTCCTCAAGCCAACATGCTGCATCTGCTCAAGTCTGCCAAGTCCATGGCGTTGTCTTCTCCCAAACGCAACACTGTCCTCCTGCAGCCCAACATCCTGGATGTGATGTCTGGGAAAGGTACTATAGCTCTGTTACATGCAGGACACCTTACTAGGGATGATACCAGAAATTTAGTATTTGATTCCAATACCAGTGAAATTTTATACCACGGTAAAAAAACAAAACCATTAATCTCATGTACTTCAACTAGGGCTGTCAATCGATTAAAATATTTAATTGCAATTAGTCGCATGATTGTCCATAGTTAATAACGATTAATCGCAATATCATTGCACATTTCCTGCTCAAAATGTATTTTAAAGGGAGATTTTTCAAGTATTTAATACTCTTATCAACATGGGAGTGAGCAAATATGCTGCTTTATGTAAATGTATGTTTGTATGTATATATATATATTTATTATTGGAAATCAATTAACAACACAAAACAATGACAAATATTGTCCAGAAACCCTCACAGGTACTGCATTTAGCATAAAAAATATGCTCAAATCATAACATGGCAAACTCAAGCCCAACTGACAACAACAGCTGTCAGCGTGTCAGTGTGCTGACTTGACTATGACTTGCCCCAAACTGCATGTGATTATCATAAAGTGAGCTTGTCTGTAAAGGGGAGACTCGTGGATACCCATAGAACCTATTTTCATTCACATATCTTGAGGTCAGAGGTCAAGGAACCCCTTTAAAAAATGGCCATGCCAGTTTTTCCTTGCCAAAATTTAGCGACAAGCTAGTATGACATCGCTTGGTACCAGTGGATTCATTAGGTTTTCTAGTTTCATATGATACCAGTATCTCCACTCAAGCCAACCCAACCTAAAAATCACAAGTTGTGTTAAGGCGTTAAAGAAATTAGTGGCGTTAAAACAAATTTGCGTTAACATGTTATTATCGCAATAACTTTGACAGCCCTAACTTCAACATATACTCCTTTATTACAGTTTGCATACTAGTTTTTATGAATTTATTATTAATTCCTGATGATCCGCCTCAAGTTTCTCATCAAAAACTAAATTTTACCAGATTACATTTGAACACATCATGATAACGTTATAATTTACCTTCACCTAATATTCATTTTTACTGACTAGAGCTTGAACGCATCATAATGTAACACAATACAACCTCCATACGTTAGCTGTTAGCTCCAGTATTAAGCCAAGCAAGACTGTGCCGCCCACCGGCTGCTAGCAGCAAACGTTAACTAGCTCTCCTCCTGCCGATTTCAACAGAGATTTGTTCACTATGTAGCATTATCAAGGAAATTTTCAATTGATGACGTTAATCTCAAGCCCTGATCTCTGGTACCTCCGGTACTGTAGAAAAATGAGTACCGTCACATAATTTTGGCATCGACTTGGTACCGAAGTATTGGTTCTCATGACATCCCTACACCACACAGTCTATATTGTACACTATATTGTATATTTTACCTCCTCACAGAGCAGGTAAACATGGCACCTGTGTAACATTGCTCACACATACAGAGGTCACCCTGCCTTTTCTTTACAGTCTACATTTGCAGATCTAAAGGTGACTTGTTTCACCTTGTTGTGGACTCAGACTGTAATTGAATTGACTGTCATGTCTAAGCTCGCCTCATGATTAGAAACACATTAGATAGATGGCACCCACAGCATGCCAGGGCAGTAGATAATGTATCAGGCTGAGCATCCAAACATCCGTCTATTGTATCTGCTGTCTGAGGTGCATCTCTCCTTGTCTCCTAGGTAACTCACTCCAGAGTCAGCCCCCGAAGGGTCCTGGTCTCTATAGCAACGCCGCTGGTCCGCACAGTTTCTTGTCATTGTCCGGACGACACAAAAACCTCCTTAACAATGCTGCGCCATTTCCCGTGCAACAGAAAGCCGCCTCTCTTTCGACCAGCCCCAACAAGCCCCAGCTGTCAATCACCAACGACAACGGCAAGACCCGCCCCGCCGGGCTGGCCCTCGCTGCCGTTCCGCAGGGCTCCAAACCTCGAGCCCTGTGGAAGAAAAGCGTGGAGACACTGAAGACTCAGCCTACTGTCGTATCTCCAGGCCCGAGCCCCACCCCAACATCTGGATCTGGACCTCCACAGATGAAGAGCCAGCGCTACCTGCCTGAGGAACCGCCACACTCTGACATCTCAGAGTGCTCCAGCCGGCCGCCATCACACAAAGATTCTGATTCCATGGCGGGGAGGGGCGGATTCAAGCCTATCAATCAGCTGAGGAAGAGGGGAGGTGGAGGCGGGGGAGGAGGAGGAGGAGGGGGAGGCGGAAGCGGGGGCGGTGGATCCAAGATCTACTCCATTGACTCAGACCAGGCCAGTCTCCAGTCCGCTCCCCCCTACCAGCGAGACAGCCATGGGGGAGGTGACGACCAGAGTTACCCCCCTGACCTGTTTCCACCTGACAGCACATACTCACACACTCACACGCTCTCCCACCAGGCGGACGCACCCATTTTGCAGCTGAGCGCCAGCCTGCTGCACCACAGTCACAGCGCAGAGGCCGACCTGCACTCCCTGAAGGACAAGAAATACAGCACCTACACACACAGCAGGTAGCGAGCTCAGCAGAAAATGACCTTCTTGACTGTGTTTTAAATGTTTTTTTGTGTTGTTGTGTATAATCAGTGTCATCCTCTCTCCCTGCAGTGCGAAGGACAAAGCCGCCGGTTCATTCGACGCTCCAGGTGCCGGACAGGGTACACAAAGCGTCAGGCCCGGCCACTGTCGCTCCTGCCTGACCAAGCTCAGCGGCTACTCCGGCCTTTACACTGTCCGCTCGCCACAGGCTCGCTGCGACGCCTGCGCCCACCTGGGGAACCTGTACGACATCAGCGAAGACCACCTGCACTCGCACTACTCCCAAGCACACACTCACCCACACAGCGGGGACATGTTTACACACTACCTTCCCCAGAGCGAGCTGGGCCTGGTGGGCGAAGGGGACGGGCTAGTCAGCCACTTCGAGCCCTCCCCTTCCTCCCCGTCTCTCGCCGCCTCCTCGTCGGCCCAGCACCTTCAGCTGAGTCGTCAGCACTCCTACGAGAACGTGCTTCCGGACGGCGTTCCCGAGCGGCAGTCGCAGCTGCACACTCACTTGCGGGGGCTGAGTCTGCCCGACAGAGATAGGGAGAGGGAGCTGACCCTGGACGAGGGCGCCTATGCTAATGTTCTCACAATGCGCTCTGATCGTCCGTTCAGCAACCGCAGCCCGCCCTCACCGTCACCCTCCCACCACCACAGTCTGGACGCCCCTATGCCCCTCCCACGGCGCTCAAAGAGCCTCTTCCCCGATCGGCCCTCTCACAACCCTTTCCTCCAGTCAGCTCCTGGCACGACACAACGAGATCCCTCCCCCCAGTCTGTCACACGCATGCCGCAGAGAAGTTCCGCCCACGAGCTCTATAAGCAGCGAATGCCGCTGTCGCTTACCCTCGGTAACCACGGCAGCCATCACAACAACCAGCATGGCGGCCTTGTCGACCAACAGGTGTTCTACCCTCAGCAGGAGTCCCCCGTGGTGGCCTACATGGTCCCACCCGCCGCCTCTCAGCCAATGAGCTATGTGACAGCGCCGCGAGCCTCGAGCGCAGGCAACAACAGGCCCCGGCTCTACCGCCGCATGCCTAGCATCGAGTCTGACGTCTGAGAGTCACACGCTAACACACTCACTGAAAACACACTAACACACACGCATGCAAGACGGAGGTGTGTGTGACCGGACTGGGCAGCTCTGATTCTAAGCACATACACAGAAACACACACCAACACACACACACACACACAGGTGAAAGACGGGAAGCTCTGGACTAAAAGGTTAATGGCGATGCTGAGTAAATAAATCATTGTTTCTTTATCACACCCTCTATAGGGCAGGGTTGGGGCCACAGGGACACCTGGAGGCACAATACAAGATGAAGAGTGTGTGTGTGGGTGTCAGTGTGTGTGCGCTTGCCTCAAGCTGTGGGCAACGAGGCACAAACTGACAATACGTCTGACAAGACAGATCGAATCCCCGGTGGAATAAAGAGGGACACTGAACACGGAGTCTAACGTCAACAGTGGGGAGCTGATGGAAGATAGAGTGTGTTTGGAAGAGGAGCCGACTTGTCCCGCCCTCTCACCAGCCTCTTGGAGATGAAGGGGACACACAGAAAACCCCTTTCTTTCTGAGATTACACACACACACACACACACATATTTCAGCTAAACACACCCGCCCCTCTCCAGGACTCTCCTGTTGCACTATGATTTCTCCAGTCAACCCGTATGTTGTCTGAGCCTCCAAACTGCACTGCCAGCATGGCTTAAAGAGTAGTAAACTACACTAGAGTAATCCTCGACTTGAATGGAAATTACTATCTTTGTATTAGACCAGACTGGGAGGCGGGCAGCTCTGGTCGGGACGCAGGTAGAGAATCAGCTCCCGCCCGCAGATGTACAAACACTCGAACACACACACACACACTGTGTCTGTTTTTAGGGGAGGGGGGCGTAAAAACTACCGACTGTTTGTTATTGTTGATGTCAGTTAATTGAACATTCCAAAAAGTGGACCAAACGTGGCCGCCAGTATCAGGACGAGAGTGTGTGTTCTAGTGTTTCTAGATCTAGAGACATAACAGTATAGCATCCTTGCTTCCTCTCTTAGCTAGCCTTCAGGTCATACTGCATGCTTCCTACTGCCCTGTGTTACAGTTAAACTCCTATACAGGGTCATATATGCACACACACGCGCACACACACGCACATGCACATACGCAGTAGTCTAGGATAGTAGTTTAGGGTGGGTGTGTGTGTGTCGAAGCTATGAGATAGCTTCTCTTTGTGCACTTTGTAGATTTTATACCCTGCCACCTAACACAGACGTTTGACCAAAAACACTTTTATACTGAAAAATATGAATATTCTCAAACATTCGCTGGATAGATGTTTTCTCTTATTTCTCTTTGACATTGGGTTTTAGGGCACCGTTAAGTTTCCATTGTGAGGTCAGAAGTTTTACAGTGTTAGATAATAATGGGTACAGCATCATACAGTATACACAACGACTCTTTCTATTCTTGTTTTATAGTGCTCATCCCTCCTTCTAGCCTTCCCTTCTTCCCTCATCAGCTTTTGTTTATTCTCTTTATTGTCTTTTTGCTCCTTCCTTCTATTATAGAGTAGATTGAGTATCAGAAGTTCAGTCGTGGTGTTTTAAAATTCAACATATTGTTGGAAATCACTTTATATCGGTAGTCGTAAGAGTTCCTCAAATCCAACACCGGCTCTCGTAGGACACAGATTTTTTCTTTTTACAAATGAGTTTTTATGTCGAACAAAAGACTCGAGGCCCGTTTTAATGTTTCCGTAGTGAATTTAGAGGCTTCACTGTTTGAGATTTACTCATCAAATTAATACTCCTGGACGAGCGTCAAAATAGCTGGTGCTTGTGTGGCTGCTCTCTGTTGGCGAGAACACGGCGCTGTGTTTCAGCAGAGAGCAGAGTCACGTGGCGAAGCAGAGAGTTTTGCAAAGTGACTCGTTACAGAGGCAACACTCACACACACACACACACATGCACACACTCGACGAGCTGGCAACGCGTGTATGAGTGTTCTAGAAATCCATAATCTACTGAGTAAGGGCATTGATTTTTGAGCACACGGATTTTGATGGAAAAAAGACTTGATATCCCATTAGCTGAGCGTCTGTCTCTATACTCTTTCTATTCTCTCTCTCTCACACACATATCTCTCTATATATATTGGCTGCAAAAAATGCAAGACAGTTTGACGAAACACATTTTTGATCGGTGAACGCTGCCCCTCTTTTGGTCAACTTAACAGGTTTGGTGTGTGAGTTATATGCACAATATCAGGTTGCAATATTATACTTCTGTACAGAGAAATCTTTGTTTTAAATGTTAGAAAACTGATTTCATTTGTTTGATTTGAATGGTATTAAGTGTTGAGTTCATTTCAATGACAACGTGGCTTTTTATTCTGCTTCTTTAAGGAAAAAACAAAAAAAGACTGGCATGTTTTTAGATTCTTGTGTGATTTATTTTTCCTCTGGTGTGTTGTTGGTTGGGACCTCACTGTACAGTCCTCACTGCTGGGTTAACTAGACTAGTTAACCATCCCCGTCAGCTCAACAGTTAACTAGCGACACGTAGCTGGGTCTCTTCATCTGAATCACACTCAATGAATAATGATAGTCCAGCCTGTGTGGTTAAAACGAACCCCCTCCCACCCACATAGTTCTCTTCCACTACGAGTCTGCTGTTTCACCTCTGAGTGTGTGTGTGAGCAAGTGTGTGTTTTACACCGTGCAGGCATTTATATAAGACAGAGGCTGATGTGTGTATCAAGAGGTTGTTTGTGGTGTGCGTGTGTGTATACTTTTCTGTACTCTCTTCGGTTCGTCCCACACATAACATTTGACCCGGCTCTTACTCATATAACACAAATACAGCTACACGAACACACACACACACACACACACACACACACACACACACACTTTGCGTCTGTACTGTCGTGGTTAAGAGAGCATGTAGACTGAGTTTTGTAAGTCCACCATCACACCGATTTTTACACCAACCTTTTGTTTGATTTCTTTGAGTTTTTTTAAATTGCATGACGTGCTTGTGTTTCTGGTGGTACCTATTTTGCTGCAACACCTGAGTTCTCCCTGAGTTGACCCACCGAGGCTACGGGCACCAACGTTCCCCTCCACCCATGGTTAGTCCGTGCACCGCATCTGACTGGAGCCCCGTACGCTTAAACACTCCCGACTCCTGGCCTGTGATGTCACCAATATGGCGCCCAGCTGGCTCCTGCACAACGCCAGTCGCCGTCGAGGAACGTGTGGCAAAACGTTCCCAGGCTCAGCACAGTTCTCAGATTTGGTCCAGGTGTCCAGGTATTATATAGAGTACTGGGTGGAAGGAGTGCGTTGGTGTGTAGTCCTCCGGGTCTCCCTGCCGTGTATCTCACTTGTGTATAAGTTCAGGGGTTTCTAAGCTACTAGTTGTGTTGTAAATACTACCTTGTCACTCAGTACCTCTGTACAATCTGTAAATAAGTAAAGGTTACATTTTTGTACTTGTCTGGGTCTTGTTAATTAATCTTTTTATCTATCTATCTATCTATCTATCTATCTGTCTATCTATATGTCTATCTGTCTGTCTGTCTGTCTGTCTGTCTGTCTGTCTACTTTACAAATTAAAGGTACAGTGTGTAGGATTTGGCGGCATCTAGTGGTGTGGTTGCAGATTGCAACCAACTGGGTACCCCTCCGCTCACTCCTCCTTTACTAACGTGAGCTGCCGAGTGCAAAACAGTGGTGACGCCGTTCGCCTCACTCGGAGGCCGTCCTTACCGTAATAACACTACTATAGGAGCAACGGAAGTCAGACGGCGGCTGGCGGTACCACAGTTTTGCACTCTGCAGCTCACATTACCACAGTTTCACAAGCGTGTCGGAGAACTACGGCGGCCTTCAGGTAACATTAAAACATGAAAGGCTCTCTTTAGAGCCACCGTTGTCTGTTCTGGGCTACTGTGGAAATATGGCGGACTTCGTGAAGAGGACCCGCCATGGATGTATAAAGAGAACTGGATATAGCGTTGTAGGCGGGCTCCCGTTCATTCCTATGAGAGTTGCTCAGCGGCGCATGAAGCCAAAATGGCTTGACTGCCGAGTGATAAAGTATCCGGATCATCCGGCGATCTTCCGCATCCATTGGGCCCATAGAGCAGGCGCAGTAGCGTTTCCTTTAACTCCGCCTCCCAGCCTTCGCTCCAGCCTCGGTCTGGGTCTCACATGAACGGAGGAAGAGAAATAACTCTGGATTCAGCTATTAGTGCATCTACAACTTTTAGGACCTAATGATTTAAATAAGGGCTATTCAAGTGTTCACACTGGGAAATTGATTTACCTAAAAAAAAAAACATCCGCTGAGTTACAGTCGTCTCTTTCCCAAAGTAAGTCTATGAGAAAAAGTATTTTTGGGCCCAATGGCATCACGTGACGGGCACAGAATTAGGGGGCTTGACCCGCTCCCTATGTAGACATAAAGGGCTCATTCTACCGAAAACATAACGATTCTTAATTTCAGGTGATTATACACTAATGAAAGCATAGCTATGAATATTATATTATATTTCTGCTAATAGATCCCCTGAAATGTTCCTTTAAAGAAACACACATAACGTGATAATTCAGGAGCTTTAGAGGTGTTGGTTCATTTCGTTACCTTTGAACAGAGCCAGACTAGATGATTCCCAGTCTTTATTCTAAGCTAACTGTCTGTTACTGGTAGCTTCATATTTAACACACAGAGTGATATCAATCTTCTCATCTAACCCTGCAAGGCAAGTATTTATCCAAATGTTGAACTATTCCTTTAATGACTTATTAACATTTGTAAGTGCAGACCTGAAGGCTCATTAGAAAGTGGGTACACTGTGGGTTTCTCACTTTCTGATAAGATGTCAAGGACGCTCTGCAGCTCCTTTTAAAAAGTGGTTAACCTGTCAAATCTGTAATTAAAGATGATTCATTTATATTAAAAAGAAAAGATCAAGCAAGTTACGTAGGAGGATACACACCAGACCGTGACTCAAAATTATTTGGTCAGACGACTATTTCTAAGGTTCAAGGAAATTAACTTTCAACTTTTGCGTTGCCTTAATTAATGATAACATAACTGTAAACTTAATGGCTCATTAGAAAGTCTGTAAGTCAGAGGTTTCTCATTTTCTAATAAGCCATCATGTCTGCAGTTATTAAGTTGAGTTGATAAATTGTTAATGACTGCATTTTGGTCTGGATGCTCTGCTACAGTAGCAGCACGGCTCCAGGGATGGTGATGTGGGTCTGTTGGCCGATCCACTGCTTTGGTCCATGCTGAAATGTCTCAACAACTGTTTGATGGATTACCATCACTTTTTATACAGACATTTATGATCCCTAGATGATGAATTGTAATAACTTTGGTAATTCCTTAAAGGTTCTCTATACCAGTGGTTCCCAACCTGGGGGTCCCGGCCCTCACTAGGGGTCGCCAAAGCTTCACAGGGGGGTCACAAGGCCTTCTTGATTTTAAGAGGTGTAAGGCGACTTTTAAAAAAAAAAAATATATATATATACAATTAACCTTTATCTCAGCATTTCATAGATGAAGAAGAAAACGTAATTAAATTGTTATTCTTAAAGTTTGGATGACAACATAATATGAAATATCCATAAAATGTATCACTTAGTCAGGGGTCGTAATTGAGTTTACTCAATTAAGGAACATTTATGGAAAAAGGTTGGGAAACACTGCTTTATACAGCATTAATATAGAAGCAAACAACTATGGTCTATGTAAAGATATAGTGGTGTAATGTCTACCTGAGCAGAGAATGAAGTCACTCTCCCTCTGTGTGTGTTGTTACCCAGTTTCTCCGTGCTTTGTTGACGTCGCCAGACGCGGGCTTTTAGTGCATGTTCGGGGCATGTGAGCGTACCGCCGCTCAACACTGCTCTCATACGGCGGTTACAGCTGATAACACTATCCCAACCGATGGCGCCGTTGTTGAAGCGTAGCACCCACCCTCCAGTTCCCACACAGGTTAAAACTGTTATCCATGTCAGCAGTGTTCACGTTATTTCCATTGTTAGTGCTGTTAGCACCATTAGCTACGAGCCACAGGTTCAACTGTCGCCATGTTAAGAGCCATGCGAAGGCAATATAAATGCTCCCAATCTCGCATTTAGCACCTTTAACTTTTCAGTATCATAAAATTTTGATGAAATGACGAACTCAAAGCTTCAAAATGGCAGTCCACAAACCAATGGGTGAAGTCAGGGTGACTATATCCACTTCTTATATACAGTCTATGCTAACACACTAAACTAAGATAGTGAACATTGTACTTAGTAGAACTTAGTATCTATCTATCTATCTATCTATCTCTATCTATCTATCTATCTATCTATCTATTTCTGCAGTCTGCTGACTCAAAGGGCTTTTTAGGATCCTGCTGCAAAAGCTCTCTCTGCCCCACTCTCCGAAGCCTTTCATAAGGCACCCTTAGCATGAGTGTGTGAGTGCGTGCACGTATGTGTGCAATACGTGTATATGTGTGTGTGTGTGTTTAGTTCAGTGTTCTGGTAAAAAGCTTTATTTTTATATTTTTGTCTCCCTCAGGAGACGGACGCTCTAATCTGGGCTGAAGTGGGACAGGAGAGGGGAGCAGAGAGGAGCACATAGACAACACACACACACACACACACACACACACACGCACACACTTATGCATGGTGCAAATCAGCACACACCGAGGCTGGAGAATCTGTCACAAGCCATAGACCAGCTGCAGCCAGAGGAGAAAGAGGAAGGAGGAGAGAGAGAGAGAGGAGAACAAAGAGGCGAGGAGTCCCGCTGTAGCCGTCCAGATCTTCTTTGAAATGGCTTGGAAAACATCACTCTGCACTACAGTGTCCACACAGACCTATACGTCTGTTTGTGCATACAGGAGTGTGATCATGTGTGTGTCGCTTCCTCTGAGACAGAGTATGAGGACCACAGCGTCCTAATTCTTCCTGACGTGATCCATATGCTCGTATCTAATGGACAGAGTGACAACACACACTGAGACACAAGCCTCTTATTTAATTAATAGAAATGAGCCGTCCCACATGTCAAGCTGGTAATGTATAATCACTGTAACACACAGCAGCAGAATGTATGTTCCTTGTACCCCTGAGGTAACACTCACACATACATGTGCATAGACGTAATCCCAACGCTCAGCCACACTGTAGGGGTGTAGGATTAAGCCGATAAATTAAGATAATTAATTTCCTGAAAGAACGTCTGCATCTGAGTGAGCAACCCCGCGGCTGGAGAGGAGGAAAAAACAAGAGGCATAAGTCAGAGAGAAGATGAGACAGAGCAGAGGATGATGGAGGACGATGAGGGTGATAGCGCTGACTCTGACAGGCCCGCTGTAGGCTGTTGGCTCTTCCCAAGACTTCAAACATCCTCATTAACCAGCAGTCAGCCTACACACTTAACACGTGTGTGTGTGTGTGTGTGTGTGTGTGTTTGCATGTACACTTGTGTTCTTAAACTGTTGTGATTGAATGTGTGAGCGAGCTAGATAGATGGAAAGAGGAGAGAGGGAGAGAGCAGCGTGTCAGCCTACACACTAAACAAACCCATGAAAATTCATAAGGACCTGGCGACGCCTACTCACAAATACTAAAAATACTGGAGTGAGTTGAGCCTAGTCAGAGGAGAGGAAAGGGGAGGAAGAAGAGCGAGAGAGAGAGAGAGGAGATGAATAGAGAGAAATGAGAGAGCAGCAGCAGAGGAGGAGGAGGGAGAAGAAGACGAGATAGGTGTAACATGAACCAGGGGAGAGTAGAGCAGAAAGAGAGGAGAAATAATAGTTACATCAACTGCATCCAACTTGGAACATCTATTCTCAGCCTCCAGCGGTCAGCACTCACTTTGTGTAAGAGAGTGTGTGAATGTGTGTGTGTGTGTGTGTGTGTGTGTGTGTGTGTTTCGCTGTGAAAATGTTTTCCCTGGATATCTTCAGCTTGAGGAAAAACAGTTTCAATTTTTCTCAACATGTTGACATTCAAGCCTCTGTGTGCTGCAGAAGTTCATACTGATTTGATGGCGATTGACAGCATTTTACCGTCAAAGTCATCCATCCAGCAGGGGGAGGAGGGTGGGAGGGTTTTGATTTTGATTCTGCCTTCAGTGCTGATATATAGTCTAAGAAGACATTTTGTTCTGGGCGTCTGAAATCGGGACAAAGTGGCTCCTTTCACTGCTCTGATGGTGGACTTTCTGCAGGCTTTAGTAAATGTTGACAGATGATATTTGACTGACAGCACATCCTGATACCGATGTATCAAGTTAAGGGTTTTTGAAGCCACTTGTTGCCCATCTATCTATCCATCCATCTATCTATCTATCTATCTATCTATCTATCTATCTATCTATCTATCTATCTATCTACCTTTTTTATTACACACAATACAACCCCAAAGCCGACAGTCCGATCTAAGATTCAAGTTAGTTATGCCAGTAGTGTCTCTAACGTAGCCTCGAGCAGAGATGAGGAACGGGCTACAGAGGTCAGGTAAGGTAAACTCCCTTCTTCCTGACAGATTTTTTTCATTTTCAAACTTGTCTTCAGCTCCAACAAACGCTGACTTGCTGTAAAGGCCCAGACACACAGAGCCGACATCAAAGAACTAACGGCGATGAAGGCCAACTGCTTGCGTTGCCTCACGTCGCCTTTCCTGCATGAATCAGCATGAAATAACATGAAGTAGCATGAAGTAGCATGAAGCAGCATGAAGCAGCATGAAGTAGCATGAAGTAGCATGAAGCTGCATGAAGTAGCATGAAGCAGCATCACTATGCAGTTGGAGTGTTGGAGTTGTGTTTCGTTTTGGTAAAACATGGTTATCATGGTCTTGTAGCCGAGCTACATCCCTTGGTGTGGCTATGCAGGTTGAATATCTTGCTAATTAAGCTGGATTTAGAAACAAAGTTATGTTGGAATAGGATAAAGATATATTTAAAGGGACTGTTTGTAAGAATCAGAAATGCTTGTTAACAGCGACACCTGTGGCCGCTAAGTCAACAAAAGTCAGCGTCGGGCTCGCGCTTGTGCTCGCTCTACATAGACATAAACGAGCATCGCTCAAAACAGTGAGGCGACACACCCCTCCCCCGCCCTGTTATCATTCTTTTATGTTTTAAAGCAACATTAGGCTTGACTTAAACATCGCTTTCCTAACTTTGTAAAACAAAATGTAACAAATAAATACATAGATCACATGACATATATCTAGTGAATTGTTATTTATTATTAAAGGGACTATTTGTAACTTTGTACGCGCATAAATGTAGCGGGTCGTCACACATGCGCGTTCGCATATGCTCGCTCACGTGTGGCTGGAGCCTCGTCCCCGCCGCGCGCTCACTACACACTGCAGAAGAGTTTAGCTCTGAGAATATCTAGTGAATGCACAGGGGACGTTTGTGCAGAAATAAATTCTGCAGTTCCTCCAGACCAACAGAGCTTTCCCGTGTCTTGTGAAGTGACGGAGCTCTTCAGATGTTACCCTCTCGTTACCGACCGGGTGCAGGTGTCTCCTCTGCTCTCTCCGGCTGCGGGCGGAGCAGAGGAGACACGCTGCAGAGCCCCGCTGCATCAGCCTGCACTTAGGCAGGAAAAGCCAACACTAGGATCAGATCTAAATCATGTTCATGGAGAGACCTTCGTCTGGTCAGCTAACATTACTGCCAAGCAGCTGAAATATAGAGTAATATTGTGCTTTTAGCTGACGTGTGTCGCCTCACTGTTTTAAGCGATGCTCGTTCAGGTATATTTAGAGCGAGCAAGCGCGAGCCCGACGCTGACTTTCGTTGATTTCACGGCCACAGGTGTCGCTGTTAAGAAGCATTTCTGAAAGTTACAAATAGTCCCTTTAAAATAATAAATTGTATATTGTATAACAACTTGGCAGAAAAAGGGTTACAATTCACATGTAAACCGTTTTAATGCAGCAACAAATTGGTCAAAACTTAAACAGGAATTAAAATTCCAGTATATAATAGTATATATATAAACATAGAATTTAATTTAATAGATCAGTCCCATTGTCATCGATACCCGGTCCAGCTATTTGAGTCAATATCGGCCCGATATCCGATCCAGTATCGGTATTGGTGCATCCCTAACTAAAATGCAACCCTGGAGATTTAAAACTAAAAAACGTCTCTGTTTTAGGGGCTCGAAAACGAGACGCAGGGAGGGTCCATTGACTCGCATTACGGAAACGTGTCTTTGACCATGACTCTTGTTAAGTACTAAAAGTGAGAATATCTAAGTCTCGGCTGCTTTCAATTTTAACCACCCTGTCTTTAATCTGTGCCTTGCGGGTCTTCAAACTTTATGGAAGTGCTGCACTAAATCACTGGAGTACCCCTTTAATATCCAGGATAAACGGCTGCTTTCACAGCTCTGATGGTGGACGTTCTGCCTGCTGACAGATGATGTTTGATTGACACCACAGTCTCTGTCAGTCAGCTCAGTTTGAGCAACAAAAGCAACATGGCTTCCCTGGTAGAAAGCTATAAATCTGAAATAAGCACACAGCGGAGAGATGTCATGCGTGACTGATGACAACAAGTCCCTGCCTCACCTCCTCTCTTTCTCTCTCTCTCTCTCACACATAAATAGCCCTTCCAGGCTATGCTTATGCTAATAGCTGTATGCTAATCAGGGTACTTCCAGGTGCAGAAATAGACGCAGAACATTTAGAGTAAATTTAGCTTTAATAACCTGGCTAATCACACCATTAATGTTACATCCAGCCTGACGCACACATGCACAGTGTGTAGCATTGTTGTTATTCTAATAGAGGGTTTCCACCTGACTGCTGCTTGCTGAGGGATGCTGGGAGGCAGGAACAAGGAGTTGGACAAACTCTGCTCCGTGTGCATCTCCAGCAACCCTCTCTATGTGTGAGAGCTCGTAAATGTGGGAGCCGCAGCTCTCAGACTTCACGCCGTTTTGTTGTGTTTGTTTTATTTTGTCTCGTCTATAAATGATGAAGCTCCAGGCGGGAGCGAGAGAGAGGCACTCAGCCCTCCCCGGGGGGAGAGTGCTCGCCGCTGGGCATCGTCCCCTCCGCATCACCCACATCCCCCCAACCACAACGCCCCATGACAGATGAACAAGGACAGCTTGTGCATGTGTGTGACTAAAATGAACGATCACATATGAAACCCTGTTCCACTATGCACAGTCATTGTATTATTGTTGAAAGCATTGAGTTTGGCACCCATAAATAGGTAATTTATGAGTCATTGCTCACTGTAAAAGGTGGCATTAATTTTGTTGCTGTACTCATTACTTCCTGGAAACAGTCATTTGTCAGAGCCGTGCCTATAAACTACCAGCAGTTTCATCTCTTCAAAGAGTCCTGTTTACAATATTACTGACCTTGTGAGTGAGCGTGACCATCAACAACAATGTTTAGTGTTCTTGTCATCTGCTGGCAGAGTAAAACATAAAAAGTCGCAGGAATAATTTGCAGCTCAGAGAAGGTAAATCTTTCTTTCAATTTACGTTTGTGAGTTGAGAGAGGGTGTGGACAAAAGTTTCAGTTTAGTTCAGTTTATTTGACATTAAATCAAAGACAAGTGTCAAGGATGACACAATAAAGTAGGAGACGTTTTGTTTGTGTGGTTCATGATGTAAATATAAGATGCAGGAGTCCAGATGACTGGATGATGTCATACTATAAACAAGCCAACACGATAAATACTTAAACTTGTACTTAAATATATCATCATTAATAAAATGACTCCAGGCAAACATAAAAAACAACAATACAGAAAAATGCACATTATAACTTGGATAATAGGCTTATATATCAATATGTAATTTGACCTTCGAAAATTGTAGTGGTTATATATCTATTAAGAGGAGATATTGTATTCCCTAAGAACTACTTTTTGATAAGATTGTAATGTTGAGAGTGGATTCTTGACCTTGAGAAACAGCAGCTGACAAATCAATCTCAACACAAGGTCCACTAGCAGCTATTCCAACAAACTCAGGACTCTCAACCAGGAGACCGGTGTTTGACATCAGTGTTTTGTTTTGTAACTTACATTTGTGACGTGTTTTTTAGTGATGTTTGTGACATGTTTTCTGTACTTATGTTACGTTGTTTCCATACATATTGTACTCAGTTTACGTATCTATTTTTAAGCCAACCATGATGTTTTCCCTTAACCTAAGTGGTTTTGTTGCCTAAACCTAAGTGAGTGGTTTTGTCGCCCCCTGCTGGTACCGCACCTTCATACATGCGTGAAACTTTAATGCCTCGGTGAGGCAAAACGTGACACTGACACACTATCCTCTGGTGGAGAAATATAGGGTCTATTACACACTTTGGTGTGATATCCGGTTGGATATGATCAAAAGCTCCAGAAACAGCTACTAAAAGACATTGCAGCAAGATTGTTTCGTCAATGATTGTAATGTTGTCTCGGATAACTTGTATTTGGCGATTTATAGGTCACATGACTAATAACAATCTATATGTAAACAACCCCAGACACCACCCTGTTGAAGGCAACATACAGTAACCAGAAACCTTTGGAAAATGAAGCATATTGAATTCTTACTTAATTTTGATGGACTTGTGGTGAAACTCACACTTCCCCTCGCTGTGTGTGTGTTTTCTTAAAGTTAGAAAATAAAATTGAGTTAAGCAATTTCTTAAAGTACTTGTCAGTGTCAAACATGTCTTTCAGTTAAGTAAACCGACCTTTCAGCGCTGTTGACTGAGCCCATAAATGATGTACTCTGAACCGCATAGATGTTTACAAATGAAGTCATCTGTGCAGTTGAGGTGAACCCTGCTGCTTTTAAAAACCATTCACTTACTCCATCAAATGGACAGGAAAAAAGCCCGTAAGTCCACAAAACACAAGAAGAATGCTTGTACAAGCTTGTATTGAATTATGTTCACACTGGGAGTAAAAGCCAAACTGGAGACTCAGCAGGAGGCACGGAGCACAACGTATTTATTCTTTCTTAAAAGGAAACGTACCACTGGGCCTGATGCATGTTCCCCACTGGCTCCATACACTAAATATCAGTTTACGCTACAATATATATCATTATACTTTTTCACCCACTATTTCCTGAGACATTTCTGCTGTAAACACATGAAAAAAAACTCTGTTTGTTCAGATTAATGTTGCTGAAGAGACATAAAGTCAACAGATTTTTGACTTTACTTCACTCTGCAGGGTGTCACAGGGGTTGCCTGGCTGTGTCTCTGTCCGAGGTGCTGATTGTGGGTCTGTCAGCAGTGCAGGAGCTGTCCAAGGTGTTTGAAGAGTTTCATGCTGACTGTAATGTCTACTGCTGGTGGGAGGCACTCAGCCTGCGTCAGATCTTTCTTACTTAATCACTGAGACATTACTTGCGCCTGTCTGCTGGGATATAGAAACTATGGGAGCTTCGTTCCTTGCTGAGACTTAGAACATGTTTCCCTGACATCTTACTTTCAGCAAAAGTACAGTTGTGGTATAATTTCCTGTCACTCTGTTGTTTTGTGCCACTGTTTTAGTGGTTCCCTGCCTGGTCTAGTTTATTATTTGCTTGGCAATAGATATAAAAGTTTGTAAAACTTTCTGACCATTATCAATCCTCTCTCTGTCCTTCGGTCGTTGCCAGCGAGGCTGTTCATCAGGTGCTGAAGCAGGTTGGCTGATAGTCAGAGGATCGGTGATCCTCCTGTTCACACCTCAAAGAAACTGACACTGAAACTCAGATTTTTCTCAATCAACACTTAAGCTGATAATGATTTTTTTTTCGGAGGGCCTTTCTTTTAGGTGGCTAAAATACGATTTGCTGCCGGCTCCACTTCAAACACCCAACTATCCCTTTAAGCTTTTAGCTTTGAGGTAAATGCTAACATCAGCATGCTAACATGCTTACAGTGAAGATGTTAACATGCTGATGTTTAGCAATAGCAGGTCATAAAACAAAGTATTGGAGAAATAAAATAATTGACCTGATGATGGCACTAAATGGGATCAAGTCATTCGGATTCGTAATCTGGGTATCATGAATATGTGTACCAAACTTATTGGCAATCCATCAAACAGTTGTCAAGACATTTCACTAAAAAAACAACAACTTCATGGTGGCACCTTAAGAGCTAGTAGGATACATCGTCTGACCGACCAATGTTACCACCCATGTAAGTCACCTTTGATAAAAGCTGTTGGAGGATAGGATACCAGAGCTGCTCACTAGATTCAGTCCCAGTTTGAACAGCAGGCCACCACCATAGCTTCATCCAGTCTCTTACTCCTTTTCCTTTCAGCTGCAGCCACTCGTAAGCCAGTTGGCTCAAGAGCTAGAGGCCACTCTCCTAATCCCCACGGGATACAAAAAGAGTGCAAATGTCTGTCTGACTTGCTTGGTACAAGTACAATGTGAACCAGCAGTCAGGGCCCAGCCATCCAAATCCTTCCCAAGACATGCAATGTTTTGTTTGCTATCTCTGTGTGGTCAGATGTGGTGTGAGCCGCAGCCGTCGAAGAACACAAATCCAACGACTGGATGCAAGAATGGTGCATGATTTCATGCTGTATGCCAACAAAAAGGAACTGTAGTCATTTAAATAACTGAGTTCTGCATCCTGGCAGTAGAGACTACGTAGAAATCTGAAGTCTTGTTGAATACATGTTTCCAGGGGTCAGCTAAAAGCGTAAAGATGCTGGTGACATGTGAATTCTAAGACCACCTAGAGGAGCTGATTATGTTTCCATTTGGGTTGACACCTGGCTCAGACCTCACCTGTAGCTGTGAGAGAAATGAGGAACCCAGGCCAGTAGAAAGGCCAATGCAAATCAGGGACCTCTCAGCAGGCAGCAGAGGCTGTGAAATGGCACTTCACTGCATGTGATTGTGTTATTGACATCCTATATTTTCATTCTAATGGTTGGTATTCACTTCCAGTGACTGCAGCCATGGAGGAGCACATTAACAGGGTCAATATCGTGTTCAAGAGACGACAGGAAAACAATGCTTTTGTGAAAACAAAAATCTAATTCCATAATAACCTTTGAGGATATTGTAATTCAAGTGGTCTGAGAGATAACTAGACTTTTGAACCTCCTCTTGGCTGTTTTCAGGCTTTAGAAAATCTAGCTCGTGACAGGAGACTTTGGCCAATCACAGGTCATTTCAGAGAGAGAGTGTTCCTATTGGTAGTTCTATAAATACAGATGCGCGTGCACGTCCCTTCAGACAGTGAAAGCCTGATTCAACAGCAGAATATCCTGCAGGAAAAGCTCTCCTACACGCTTGGCACACGGTAGAAGCTTCAGTTGGGTGCAATCTGCAACCTCAACGCCAGATCCTACACACTGCACCTTTAACTTGTTAGCTACTACTTTAACTCTTCTTGTGTACCTAATCCAGTTTCTCACATTACCATTCCCTCTTGTCCTTCACTTGAACGATTTCTGTGTTTAGTAATAAGGTGTATATATAAGGCCAAGTCAAGGTCATTCTATAACAATTGTTAACAAAAAACAAACAAACAAACTGTTTATTCAGCTTGAACTGTTGTGACACATGATTTTAAGGAACCACACTCACTGGATGTTTCAGGATTCACTGATCAGCAGGTCATTTGTCACCTTCCTGCTCTTGCACCCCCCAGTCCTTCACTGTGAGCACTCAAACAAGCAAAACTGTCAGTCAGGCATAAATCAGGGCACAAATTTGCTGTGTAATGTGAGCAGCCAGTCAGTGACGTGCCTAACAGACACCTCACAGCCAAGTGTTTTCTGTGGTGATGGTAGGAAATTGTTTAAAGCACAGTTATCTCTTCCCTTAATAAAACATACAATAACCTACTGTAACATACTGTACTTAGCTAACTAGCAGACAGCTGACTAGTTAGCTAACTTGCTTATTCCACCATGCATTAAAGGCAGGGTTGACGATGTTATCCAGTATACACTATTTGTTATATTGGTTGAAATGGTCTTTACACCCCGACAGCGATCCATTACTGATGAGCTCTGAAAAAGGACTGGAAAAGAGCCGTCATCTGTAGCTGCTGTAATCCTGTGAAAACGTCTACCAATCACTGCCTCGCGGTGCGCTTGGAAAGAACCAATCAGATGCCTCCCTGCTCGTACTCTACCCTTGGCATGCACCAGCCTGAACTCAAAGCGCGTCACCGCCGCACATTTACTGGAGAATGGAAGAGAAAACTCAGCCCTGCAGTAGCACTGCCGCGGTGACTTGAGGTAGCGTTGTTGAGTTGAGGTCCTCTCTCCACTCTGTGTCTGTGAAGTAGTTACGATGCGGCGGTGCTTGTGTATGTGTGTGGGGGACGTTGCCTTGGAAGGAGCCCCGAGGGTAGGGGGTGGGTTTAGACGGAGCTCCTGAGGCGATGCTTCTTTCGAATTATGTTAGCTTTCCAACTTCGTAGCGTTACTACTCCACTGCTCGTTTTAGTCGTTACTAAAATCTTCACCTCAGGGATTCTGCGACTTGCCATAAGTTGGTTTAGTTTATACGGAAGTTAGCCCTCTACAACAGTCGCAATGGCAACGGTACACATAAAAATGTCCGCCGCTCTGACCATCCTGCTACGTTGACTGTCCGTTCTGCTCCTACTTCTATTTCTATGAATGCCACTCTAATCTTCTTTTGGTCTACAGTTAGCACATTTCCTCTGTGTCTTTACATGTCAGTCCCTCTCACGCAATTCTTGCCTCTTATCTTCTCACTCAATCCTCCACGCACTTTACGGCCTTGGTGCCTCACAATACCGGAAAACAGCATAATGCACCGCCCCACAAAGGCTCCCTGCCCACGGCAAGAGGCAGAGCCAGCTGAACTCTGGAGGCCTCATCTGTGTGTGTGTGTGTCAGCGGCAGTGAGAGGATGCACTGCTATCCTCTGCCGGTGTATTGCTTTCACCGAGAGTTGTTCAACTGCACACACACACACTCTCTCTCTCTCTCTCTCTCTCTCTCTCTCTCTCTCTCTCTCTCTCTCACACACACACACACACAGACATACAGCACACAGACAGCCATGCATGAAACATAGTTTGCATTAAATACTTGATGAGGTGTGTGAGGCTGTCAGGCGTCGTTCTGCAGCTCAGTGAGAATAGTTGTCACATCCAATGAACAATTTTGTCTTGTGTAACGTCTCCTGAGCCTCAATGTGGGGATTCAGCCCTGAGAAACAAATTCCCAACAACCTGCTTATATACTATACTGTACATACACAGCCATTACAGCTCACCAGAGAGTGCGGCAAACAACTTTCAGATGATTACAAAATGTTCCCTACTGTTTAAAATATGAACACATAATGTACAAATGCCTGACACTCAGTTTTTCCATTTTGTTTCTTCTTTAAAATAGCTTATTCCGCTCTGTCTGACGGAATCATACAGCATTTTCTCTATCAACTTATTCCTGCTCTCCACTGAAGCTGCTGCACATTATGTACACATTTTCCAACAACATTAAGTTGGATATATTTCTTATCTTTCGAAACTTTGTGATTTCCATAGTTTTTAAAATAAAATTGCATGTGTTTGAACAATGTTTGGCTGCACTGCAGGAGATCAAGGCCTTCAAATAGAGATAACACTTTCGAACACGTTTGATATTAAGGGTTTAGTCAGTATTAAAAGAAACAGTGTGTAGCACTTCAGGGGATCTATTGGCAGAAATGGAATATGATATTAATAAGATTGTTTTCATTAGTGTATAATCCCCTGAAATAATAATCATTGTGCTTTCGTTACCTTAGAAAGAGTCGTTTATGTATATCTATAAACCAAACACTGGCTCTACATAGGGCCATTTGCGTTTTCACGTTTTCGCGTCTGCCGCCATAGTTCTCTTCAACATATTCTCATCGTCACATACTGAGGCTTTGTCAGACCCCTTGGCGTCACTTTACGGTCGCTAAAACATGGTTAATGTTGTGAATTCAAGCAAAAACACTTCCTTAGGCAACAAAACCACTTAGTTAGGTTTCGGAAAAAACGACATGGTTGGACTTAAAATTACTACATTTGTAAAGTGAAAATGAAACTTAACTTTGTGAACACGGCACACGAATGAACAGCTGATTGTAAAGTGAAACTTAGCATATGGGACACGAACAGCAGTCTCCTGGATGAAAGCCTTGTGTTTGTTGGACCCATCCACCTCCCCTCCCCGGGAGAAGAGTGAGAAGATCCCGCCTGCCCTTTAGGTGTTTTTTCACTCTTTAAACTACGTCACCACACTCCCGGAGCTGAAGCTATTCAATCATCCGACCAGCAGTACTGACAGAGTATACTGACACCTTTAGTCTCTCGGTACTTACCCTATTATCCTACTTACCTGACTACTCCAGCTTCCTTAGCCTGTCAGTGTTACACAGCTCTTAGCCCATTTATTCCTACTGAACAAAAAAAAAATCTTACAAAAGCATTCACAAATATCTAGTTTCATTTTCTAAAACAGTTGGTAGTTTTTAGCAAACATTATGGTACATGTCCACATGGGCGTTTTTTATCGCGAGGGATCGCCCAGCATTGGACGCTTGGTGGGCTGTCACGAGACACAACGCACTTGGCACCTGATTGGACGAACGCTTTCCCTCGAGGGCTGCTGCTCCCAGCTTACAACCCGGAACCATCATGTCGGCTCATTTGAAAACTTTCTTCTCTTATATCAAGAAAATAGTTCAATGTGTTTCTGAAAACATTTAATACGAGAAAAAAGCCATGCAGTTCCTGAATGTGATAACGGTTAGTTTTAACGTTTCTTGGAAGTTTCCGGAGGTGGCGAGTCGGGCCGGACGTCCCTGATTTGCATAAAGTAGCCTCAACTTTATGCAAATGAGGAGCGGCCGACGCGACGCTCCGTCTCTCGAATCACGCCGCCACGCTACCAGAATGCATTGTGCGGCTGCTTACATAGACAAAGAAAGGGAAGCGTGGAAAGGATGGAGGCTGTGAACACGTACCATTACTCAGACAGGAGAAAATAGTACATTGTCACTGGTGTGATGAATACACATTTGGTGCTCCTCTAGTCAGCATTTACTGCAACAGAATGGTATATGTAGAAACTGACTCAAAATAAACTACATAACACATCATCTAGTGCAACATGTTGGCTCATTTTGGTTGTTTTGATGTCGTTTTTAGAAAGCTATTGGCTCAGAGGAATAGGCTGCACACAGACTTGCATTAAAGAATCAAGTCTTTATTCGTTTTGGTCTTTTAATGGGATTTGTTGACAATGAGAAGAATAAAGAATAAGCCAGCTGTAACCTTTAAATACAAAGCTACTGTAATTGTGTGAGTAACATTTCCTTTTTTATTTGATTCATTGAATATAATGTGAAATTATGAGATATTGATAATAATAATAATAATAACTAATAATAGTGACATATTTACTTTTAGCTCACCCTGTACATGGACACACACACACACACACACACACACACACACAATCATCACAGGTCTCTGGAGCTGCACCTTCAGGCCAGATTAGTTTGAGTGACTCAAAGGCAACTCTCCTGCTGTGTAATTGAACACTACCACTGTACCCCCTCTGTTCACGCACTTAAAGACACACACACACACACATACACACTTGCGTCGCGGTTACTGTATTAAATCCCACAATGTGAAGAAAAAGATAAGAAAGTGTGTGAAAGAGAGGTGAAGAAGGAATATTAAAGTGAGAGTAAAATAGGAGAGCACAACAGACAGACAGAGGGGTAAGACAGAGAGAAGAAAGCAGGGGCGCCTTGTCTTTCCTTAAATACTCCTGCTGAGATGCTGCTCCGCTGATCAAACGGCGAGAGAGAAGAGGTGAGGGGGCGCGCGTAGGAGGAGGAGAGAGAAAGAAAGAGATATAGAGAGCAGAAGAAAGAGATAGAGAGGCTGCTGAACAGAGAGAGAAAAAGAAGGTAGAATAAGAAGGATAGCGAATGGTGGCAGGCGTCAAATTAGAATTATAAGAGGTGTGACGGCACGGACAGAGATTTGACTTCTACAAGACATTAGTGCAAAATCGCCTCTCCAGCTGTCAGGTTTCATTTCATCACATAGAAGTCCGTCACATACCTGTTACAGCAGCAGAAACGCTGTCATCACCCCAACGGCACTCTGCTGACGTCAGTGACAGTGATGGCCGCCATCTCACAAAGAGGGAGTCGCTGTTTAAGAGTGTTCTGTACCTGCTGAAAGTGTACTCACACTGTGTGCGTCTGTGTGTTGTGTGCGTGCATATGACAGCTCTTTAAAAAAAAGCCTAATAGAGTTTGTACCCCAGTGGACTCAGCATCCTAGCGCCTCCACACACCGACACACACACACATCCATACGCAGACTGGCCTGAAGTTCAGGCTTTAACTTAAGCTGACAGTCATAAAACACTCTTGTGACACTCAGAAAGTGACATTAGGTGATATCACTGTGAAAACACACACTTTTTTTCTTTTAGCCTTTTGTCATGAAAGCAGATTTTTGTCAAGAAGGAACTCGATGAAGGAGAGGAAACTAGAAAATGAAATAACGTGCAGCACAAGTGTAACTCAAACTGTCATTTTTGGAAACACTTATTATAAGAGTAGATAACTTAACAGTAATTAATGCATTAATAAATGCATGACTCTCTGCTTTGCTTTTTTCTCTTCACACTTTAGCACCACAGCAGTCTAAGTGGTCTAAAAACGGTGAATCATTTTTACTTTGACACAAAAAGTGTTCGCTGTCAAAAAATCTTTTAAAATTCATGAACCCTCTTCTCACCAACAAAACTCACCAAATGTAGCTGCAGTTTTTTTACACACTTTCTTCAAACCTTCATAATTGTTTAATGAGGTCGGATACAGCAAGCAATCTGAAGACTTTTGAGCACATCATCATAAAACAGGAGTGTACAGATGAAGGTAGGGACAAAACTAGTGGCCCTTCTGGTTCTTTGGGGCAAGGACCCAACATAGACATCCGGACAGCGTGACGTTGTAGTAGGTATTGAGGATGTGTGTTGTGTTTTCAGCTATTTGTGAGGCCTTCTTTTCTGCCTGTTTCTTATAGATGATGCTGAATTGCTCCGGTTTCCGCCCAATGATCTTGATGCTGATCCCGACAATCCTGTTGGCACTTGGAGAGTATCAGCTCACCATTGGTCTTAAAGGTGAGCTTGTGATCGACGGTAGTGTCGAGGTGCTTAAACTCCTCAATGCGCTCTATTGTCTGGCCGTTCACCTCCAGGGTTGAGGTACTGGGCTGCTCCCTTCGGAAATCCACCAGGAGAGTTATCTTTACATAACCGTGGATCCAGAGATAGAGAGGTGTTTTTCAGACGAAGACTGACGAGGAGTAATGTGAGTGTCGTAGGAAATCTTCGAGAGGAAGAGCTGCAGTCTCAGAGGAGATTCTGGCTGCTGTAATTGATGCACGTATCCGTATCAATCAGTACATATATAGTTAACCCTCTGAACCTGTCTTTCAGAGGTTGTAGCTGGCTCAGTTTTAGAGCTTGAGTGAATGTCCAGATATCACATGAAACTAAAAAAGGAGGGGAAGGAGGCTAAATAATGCTCCAAAGTTGGGCTAAATTTTGGCAAGGAAAAACTGGCATGGCCATTTTCAAAGGTGTCCCTTGTCCTCTGACCTCAAGATATGTGAATGAAAATGGGTTCTAGGGTACCCACGAGTCTCCTCTTTACAGACATGCCCACTTTATGATAATCACATGCAGTTTTGGGTAAAAACCATGCAGTTGTTTTGCATACGGTATACATGTGTTATTTTTGGGTATTCTAAAAATGACGTGTTTGAATATTTCTGCATACTTGGGTCCCTAAACAGTCTTGGAATTGCATAAATTGGGTATCACAGTAAAGCTGAGACTCTTGTGGATCCAATGAGCCAGTGAGCCCAACTGTATTCATGTGTGATGATGTTAGTCCCCATAGTAGCCATTTCATTGTAGTGAGACCATTTTCTTTAAACTTGACCTCACTGTATAAAATGACCTGTGGTGACTTCTAGGATAATCACAGCCTCATGAAACTTTACAACCACAAACTAGAGACCTGGAGCATTCAGAGGATGGCTGGATTTTGTAGATAGATTGACAATGAGAGGGTTTCTGAGCAGTTTCCAGAATAGAAGTGCTCGCCATCTAATCGCCGAAAAATGCAATTCTTGCAGAAATCTCCAAATGTCAAAAGTTTTTGATACCAAATCAGAGCATGGCTTTTTCTATGGTGTTCCCCATGGTGTCTTAATGTGGTATTTTGGAGGGATTATTGATCATTTTGATCTATTAATTAATTAATTCATTCATGTTTATTTCTGATTTATGACTAGAACAACTTGACACACAGTGATAAGCTGCATCTCAAATTAATCTTCAGGTTCACAGCTTTCAGATGATGTACACCACTTCTATGTGACATCTACTGTTGACCTGCTATCTCCCCCTAAAATCCCCTGTAACCACCTAAAAAACACAAAAATGGGTCTATTGTGAGTCTCAGAGGGTTAAGTCAGACTTAAATAAGACTTGCGTCAAGCTCTACAAAATAAGAGACTTGTGGCAGCTGCCAATTCTCTGGTGCTTGCTGTTGTTTCCCTTTTCCCTGGTGTTTTTTTGGTTGAGTTGCTGAGTGATTAGAGGGTTATTCAGTTCACCTGTTGCGCAGGGTGTGGGGACTGGCTCTTAAATGATAGTTGAGAGCAGCTTGGTGCATTCCCCTCTTGGCCAATCAGGGTGTAACGACGCCCTTTCTGTAGGGCTTAAAAGAGGAGGGAAACTGCACACCCAGTGTCATTCTGATCTCTCCTTCACTCAATGCAACATGTGTTATCAGCTTTACCAGAAACTCTGGTCTGTTTTGGGCTCTTTTGGGATTCTGTGATCTTTGTGTTTTGTTTGTTGAGAGTGTTGACTCTCCTAGTTGGGGAAACAAGTTAAGTGCCAACCAATTGGGTTACCTGCACTGGGACGTTTAGGTACTATTTGTGCAACGATCTGGCTTGCCTTACAATAGCCTAATGCCTGTAGGCTGTATTTTTGTATTCTATTCATTTGTTGATTTTCAATGAAACCCTTTATACCCATTTCTTTTAGTGTATTTTATTTGGGAAAACTTTAAAGGAGGGTAAAAGGAAAAACACAAACCAATATTTCAGTTTCCTTAATTGTTTGTTAATATAGAGGCATTTGTTCATTATTGAAGAGGCATTTGTTCATTATTATTATTAAGAAGGCATTTTATTTTATATTATTATGTGGATGGGAACTGTTTTTCAGTTCTGACTGAACAACTAAAGACTGGGGAACTCAGTACCGCCACAGACCTATATCCTGTCATGGACTCGCGCCATGATGAAGTAATTCTTAGAGCTCATTTGACCCAACAGGCTTATTAATGTACCAGTTACATTATGTTTGTTAATGATCTAAAGTTAGATTTTATGTGTGTATTAAGTATGAAGTCAACTCATTACACATCTTAATTAGCATGGACCCTCATGAGTTCATATGTCATGCATTTATTCACACATTAATTCATGCTGAGTCTTGCACCTATTAATGCATGAATTACAGATAAGCCACGTGCACATACATTAAAGTGTTATATTACTTTATGGCTGGCTTTCAACAGAGCATGAAGGTCAAGGAGCAGCTGTCCTTTTTCAGTGAGGTCTGACTTTGAAAGTTGGACGGGTTTTGAAGCTATATTTAAAGAGATCATCACTCTAATACCACATTGTGATACTCACTTATGTATTCTGAATTCATAATTCAAGCAGCAGCGCAGCACAAAAGCCTTTGTTTAACCATTAAAGGCGAACCCCGCTGAGTGAATGAAGGTGGACTCCCACCAACAACACACGGAGCATGAGCTCAGACATTGTTTTAGAGCTGATCTGAAAGCCTTTCAGCCAGGAAATTACTGTTTCCATGCAAGTATTAATATGTGTAAACAGTTAGATAGAATAGCATTGTATTTTGAAAGACTATGAATCAAAGAAGTCTGACTTAGCTGAGTAGTAGCTGAGGGTTAGTTAATTGAGAAAGCCTTACTATGTGGCTGTAAAATGTATCTGACTTTATCCGGGTCAGAGCATACTACGTGACTTCCTCCCTGCAACTTCCCCTGGAAACTTCCTTCAACTTCTTCCAGAAGCCCCTGTGGGATTCCTGAGTTTAGGGTTTACTTGATGTCAGGAGTGTGAACACAGCTTTCTCTCTCTGAGGGTAAAAGGGCTGAAGGCTCATAGCAGTGACCCTCACACTCTCTGACAGGAAACCTCAGGGAAAACAGGGATAAGCTGTTTCTAAAAAATCCACAAAACACATTTACACAGGATTATCAAATTCCCCGGACTTCTCCGTTAACAGTGTGAGGAAAAACTGTTGGTCCACAGCTCTGTGGTCAGAACAGATTCAAGGTAGTTCCTCCTGGGTCTGGAGATCAACAGTTGAGTATAGTCTTCTTTACAGGCTTCCCCAGTGAGGCTGAAGGTCAAAACAGATAGATAGATAGAAGATACTTTATTCATCCCCTTGGGGAAATTAAGATGTCTAGTAAGGATGTCACAGTGAGGAAATTTTACCACCGGTTAATAAACTTGTGACAACAACGGTGTTACTGATTTAAACAGGACATTTTACAAGAAAAGATTTCGCTCAATATCTGTAGAGTGCACCGCGCACACCAGCTGTGAACACTCTGTCCTCCGAACGGCGATTGCCTCATTAACGTTATGGTTCCCTTAAAGCATTGGGTTTAAATCCGACATATTGCCAAATAGGCGCTTTTGCTTTTCGCTTTGACACAAAATCCTCCGCCATCGTCTTATCTGTCAACTCTCTCTCGTCCCGTGTGTGAAATGTTACTCCTGCTACTCTGTACAGAGCAGACACTTCCACTTTCAGATTGTAGCGTCCGCCGTCCAACTATGTATTGATAACACGGCACTGATACGCGAAAATGAACTAATTGCATTTTATTTCTATAAAAAAAAAGCAAAACGACGGTGGGGGCGGTGGGCAAGTAATGTAATCGGTGTATGCCCGACCACCGTGTAACACCGTTACCACCGACTACCACGGAGAGCCTAGTGTTCAGTAGCTCACACAATCTGTATTAACATATAAATATAAATATAAATGACGTAAAAGTTCTCTATTCGATATCCAGAGCATTAATATAGCAGCAAACAACTATTTGCTATGTAAAGACATAGAGGAGTAATGTCTACCTGAGCAGAGAATGAAGTCGCTCTCCCTCTGTGTGTGTTGTAATCCAAGTTACTTGGTTGACATCGCCGGGTCGGCCGTGCATGCCTTTTCGTGCATGTGAACGTGCCCCACTGGCTAGCTCACGATGGCCGCTATGCACTGCTCTCATACGATGGTTACAGCTGATAACGCCATCCCGACCGACGGGAAGCGTAGTGCCCACCCTCTGGTTCCCCCCCAGGTTGACACTGTTATCTCTGTTAGCACCTTTATCTACGAGCCGCCAGCTCAGCTGTCGCCATGTTGAGAGCCGTGCGTTTAACCTTCCTCCTGTGTTAGCTTTCTGTTACCATCTCTTATGTTAACGGGTCGGTTTTGACCCATATCTTAAATCAGCTGTAAAATACACTAAAAACAATTATCTATCATCCAATTTGTTTCTCATCTCTTGGTTACCTTGTTAGGCTTCCTTATCCATGAAAATATTGGTTTTAATATTTTTGGTGTGGGCCTCTGGGCCTTTTCTTTGTCAGTATACCCCTCGATTTCAATTAAAAAAATGGTAAAATGAACCTCAAGAGAATCATATAAATAAATAAAAGGTTGTTGTGTTACCTGACTATTACTAAGGGGTATTAGAACACATCTCTTTTTTTTTGGACAATATGAGACAACAGTGGTGGTGTCTGTAAAAGCAAACTTTGAGGAAAGTGGAGCCCTGTCCTTCACCTGCAAGATTTCAGCGGGCAGCTCAGGTTTATTTTTCTTCACTGTGCCCACCATGGTAAGTTTCCTCCTGAGAAGTTCTTGTCCAAGGTCATAGCTGGTAAAGAAATTGTCACAAGTGATATTGTGACCCTGCAGTCCAGTAGTCATATCGAGGACCACACGTTTTCCTTGGTTTTTCTCAGGGATGCCACTCGCAGCTTTGCCTGTGTAAATCTGTAGATTCCAGGCATAGCTGGTTTTTGCATCACAGGCTGCCCAGATTTTTATGCCGTACTTCCCTGGCTTACTGGGTATGTATTGCCGGAAGGGGCATTTTCCTCGGAAAGGGACAAGACGTTCATCCACTGTCACCTCTGGCCCTGGGTTGAACATCAGTGGAAGGAGCTGCACCCATCTGTCCCAGACATCCCTGATGGGGGCAAGCTTGTCAGATCTTGCTCTGGTATCTCTGTTGTCAAATCTGAGGACTCTTGATATCATTTGAAAGGTCTGAAGTGACATTGTTGCCCGGAAAATATTTCTGCCTGTCGATGCGTCCCAGAGACTATCAGTGGCCTCATTGCAGGATCTGTACACTCCAGCAATAAGAACAACACCAATATAAGCATCCAGGTATTCCTCATCAAGCTGGCTGTCAAGTGTGTTGGCTGACAGTGCACTTATGATTTCAGTTTTGGCTCTAATTTTTGCTTTATAATCTTATTTTTATAACTGGGTCGAAACCGACCCTAACAACACAAAGGTCATAATTTCAACCAGAGCATTTTATAATTTAGTGAAAAAAAATGTTTTTGTTTTATTTTGTTGAAATAGAGGTTCCTGACAAAGTCAAAAAGCCTTGATGCAATAAACAAAATTTATGTGGTTCTTTTATGCATTTAAAATCTAAAACGGGTCGGTGCCGACCCTAACACAAGAGGAAGGATAAAAGTCATATAAATAAATAAATAGATGAAAGTTGCCAATAAAATAAAAAAGCACCACATAGTCCTTGAAGGATCATTGCACAGCAGCCCAGTCACATGAAAAGGTGTGTGAATGACATAAAGCGCAAGGCAATAGCGTGTAGTAAGAACTCTGTTCTTGCTTAGGTGTGCCATTTTCACTCCATGTAGTCTGTACTGACTGCAATGTAATGATGTGGAATAACAGGGGCGAAAGACCACTTATGTTGGGGGGGGCGGGCAGGCAGGCGGGGACATGGATGGATCGAAGAGACCAGTGTTTTAATGTGTAAGTCATGTTAGCGACTACGTCAACCTACTATACGTGAGTGGCTTTGTTGTCCCCTGCTGTTACTGCACCTTAATACACTTGTGTAATATTCAGGCCTCAGCAAGGCCAACATGACACTGACAGGACCTGTTGGACAGGCGGGTCTATTACACGCTTTGGCGTGATATTCGGTTGTGCACAGAGTACAGTGGGTAAGGGTCGTGGGGGGAGAGGGAGGGAGAGAGAGGGGCAACCAACAGCCCAGATCATGAGCCCCTGCCACTGGCTGAAGCGTTGTAAGGATAACTGACATGGTCCAGGATGGCCAGAACGTTACTCCGTGTGGCCCTTTTCACCAGCCTGTCCAGCCACCTAGTGTCCTTGTAAGTCATGCCGCCTACCTGGCAGACCGCAGCATAAAATAGAATACTTGCCACCGCCGACTGATAAATTCACCGTAGATGCCAAAAGGGCCGAAGCCTCCGTGGGAAAAAGAGCCAGCTCTGCCCCTTTGGGTAGAGGGCATCTGTGTTCAAGGACCAGTCCAGCTTGTCTTCAGATGCACACCTAAGTATCTGTAAATCTGCACCACCTCAATGTCCACCCCTCGAACGTTGCTTACGAGCTAGACCTGCGAAAATCCAATACCATCTCCTTGGTCTTGGAGGTGTTCAACAGGAGGCTGTTCTTATCGTTCCAGTCGCTGACTGGAGTGCTTCGTCAGGCCCCTGTACTGCCCTTCCTACCCATTCCTGAGTATTTCAGGATGTGGCAGGACTCAGAGTTGTACTTTAAGTCTGCTGTGTACAATTTGAATAGGAAAAACAGTCCCCTGTGGAGTCACAGTGCTGCTCAGCGCCGTCCCAGAGACACAGTTACCCAACCTGACGAACTGTGGTCGTCCTGTCAGGTTACTGTGATCCAGAAAGCAAAGGATCCACCCCCATCCCCTAAATGCGCTCGAAAAATCAAAAAACATAATCCGCACATAACCACATGGCTTATCCAAGTGAGAGTAAGCCCAGTGGAGCATATAGAGGACAGCATCGTCCACTCCAGTGTGTTCCTGGTACGCAAACTGTAAGGGGTCGAGTGCATTTGACGTACTGCAAAAGAGTGTTCGGGCAGTCGGAAAGAGGAATAAAGCGCCTTTCAGATGATGGAGGATCTGCATCCCTCAGTTATTGAAACTAACACCACAATGTGACAGTCAAGGCTGCTTTCTGCGTTTATCCAGGTGTAAAGAACAAGCAGAGAACACACACTCACACTTCCTCCACTGTCCATGTTCATTGGACCACTTTCCTCCAAAAATGACTTGTGTCCGTATTGATGGAGAGGTGGCATAATTCCAGAAAAAGGATGATGTGTAACTGAATCTGCTGGACAGATTTTTCCCTACACATTCATTTACATTCAGTTCACACTGTTTGATATAGATCTGTACTGTGCAGGGACTGAATAACTGCCTTTTCAGTCAGCTGGGGGTTCTCATGTTGGAAAGATATATGAAGGAAGATTGCCGATCTAAAAAAAAAGTTCTATACGACTTAGCTTTTCCCATGTGGTGGATGACTTGTTTTGACGATATACTGTATCGGCCTTTAGCAGTGTGAAACCTCAATAGTTGGATTATTTGTCACTGTAATCATCCCTAACGTCCATCCCAGGCGGCAACCTCCGGTTCTGAAAAGTGAAGCCAATACCGAAGTGCTTTAAACTTGCATTCTTTCTAATAGCCAGCAGGGGGCGACTCCTCTGGTTGTAAAAAGAAGTCTGATTATATAGAAGTCTATGAGAAAATGACCCTACTTCTCACTTGCTTTATTACCTCAGTAAACATTGTAAACATGAGTTTGTGGTCTCAATCACTAGTTTCATGTCTTCTTCAATACAGCATGATGTTCATTTAGTAAATTATGGTCCCATTTAGAGTCAAATAGAACATAAAGCAGGGTATGCTTTGGGGCGTGGCTACCTTGTGATTGACAGGTCGCTACTAAGGCGTTCTCCGGTCTGGGAGTTGTCCATGTTTTTGTCTTACAACTTTAACCCTTTCGCAGTGTGTTTTCAGTTCATGAAAGTTAGTTGTAGCAGTTTGGTCGCCTAAAACCGTCTTATTCAGCGTTCAGTTGTACTTAGCTCCAACCTCTTGTGTCACTTCTGGTTGCAAAAAAACAAGATGGTGACGGTCAAAATTCCGAACTCAAGGCTTCAAAACTGTAGTCCACAAACCAATGGGTGACGTTACGGTGACTACATCTATTCCTTTATACAGTCTATGGTCCATACTCATGGAAAACATGATTGCAACCAAGTGTCACTCCAATACAAGAGATGGGTGAAAAATCTACAGTCTTTTAAAAAATGCATTGTAAACTTCAGCCATCTTGGATAACTTCCAAAGTTGACGTCTTTTTAGTACAAAAGGAACACCCCTCCATTACAGGTCAGCAAGGACACAACATGTGAGGAAATGCAAAGACTGTAACTTTAGTAAATACCCACTTGATTTGGCTAACTCAAACTGATGAAGCCTCATTTTAGCTTTGGCTAAATGTCATAATATATTTTTATATGTGGATCTCTTCTCTCACATTTATCATCTCCTCACAGCCTGCATGGAGAAGAGGAATGATTACAGCGACAATACCTCTTTCAATATACATAAAGGCATATGAGTATTGTATTAAGATAGGCTTGAAAACTCATCCTTTAAGCACAACAGGATGTCAAGATGAATCGCATCCTCCCCCGCATCTTCCACTTACCACAGGTGTAATTTCATGAGGAGACGAGGAGACTTGTCATCGCTAATATTTCATATAAATCATTTATCCCCCTCAATTAACTCTATAGAGTGTCCATGGCAATCTCATCTCTCCTCAAACGTATGAGGGAAAGAGAAACAGACAGACAGAGACTCTGCAGCCGCTGGTTCATACATCATGGTCACTCACACAGCAGAGCAGTAAGTGCATTAGGGGGAAAGTTTCACTTTGACATTCAGTCATCAATTGAGTAGTAGCCTAGATAGACAACAGTGGATACTTATCACAGTTGATATACAAGCTGACATTTTCTAACAAGTTAGCAAATGTTCTATTTTTACTTGTAGCCTATATTATTTTAGTTTTATATATTTCTTCTTCATTTTTTTTTATTATTTTCAAATAGATAGTAGTAGTAAAAAGTACAATATTGGCTTCCAAAATGTAATGGAATAGGAGTGTTAAGTAGCATTAAATGGAAATACAAGCACAAGTGCCCTCAAAATTGTACTTACATACAGTACTTCAGTAAATGTAACTAGTTACATTCCTCCACTGCTTATTTCTCTGCAGTTTTGTACCACATTGCACAGTGTAACATGCATATTTTGAGTTAAGCAGTGACGTTTGCATTTTTTTAAATGAGCAATGTTTATATTTCTTAAGGTGTAAAATATCTGAATGCTGATCACCCGCAGTGGGCAACTCTGTTTAAGTGAATCCAGCACAGAAATAACAGAACGTTTCCTCTTTCCTCACAGCTATTTCCTCCAGTTCAGATCAGTATGTCATATTAAGGGCCAGACATATAGTATAAGCAGTACATTATGCACATGAATAGTATGCCATTAAGAGCATAGTGCTCTCGTCGTTGAAGAATATAATTGTAGTGGCTTGAGCAGTTCCCAGTAGACGACTCCCCCAGAGCTGAAATGAAAATTATGCCCTTTCCACTAACGAGCTTTCTAACTGACCTCCACTGAGGAAATGGACTCAGACCCTTTTGAATCTTCGAGCACTGTACCTCCCAAATTATATGTCTAGCAGGTTTAGGAGTTATCCTCCCACCTTCAGGCAGTAATCTTAGTCAAGAAGATCAGTGTGTCCCTGCACCTGCTGAGCACAGGCAGGTCAATGATCTGTCTCCTCATCCTGAGTCACTTCCTGACACACATTTATAAGCTTGTCCTGCACTGGACCTGTTCAGCTCACACCTTTCTGTTCAATTCTCTTCATTTCAACAGGCTTAAAAGACCTCCTTTCTCAAATGGACAGCCTCACTCAGCATTCATGTCCACCAGCAGGTGCTTGGTTTGCTGCAGTAATTTGTAGACTTTTTTGGTCACTTGGGGACAACGGAACAAGCCAAAAACACACCACTGACATAATTACACCTTATAAAGTTGTAGTGAGTGATCAATTGTTGCCTTATCCCTGTATTTAAACTAGGGCTATTTTCGACCAAAGAGTCACCTAAATTCATTGTTAACTAATTGTTTAGTTGATTTAATCGACAGATCTGTGAAACTGAGTTTCTCCACAAAGAATCACAGAAAAGCACCACTTTAAACCTCGTGTCTACCAGAGAAGTGGGAAAACCAAATGAATAGCTTGCACACTATAGGGCTCCATTGTTCATTCATTTATTGCATGTATGCAATAAATTAATTAACATTGGAACCCTGCTGAGCTATTCATTTGTTTGTTTTCATGATCTGCTTTTTTCCCCGTGGTCTGCTCACTTTAAACTCAGCACCTACCCTGTCTTGGATTGGATGTGGGCGTATATATATTCTTTATTTACCAGAGATGTGCTCATACAGTAAGTTTCTTGGAAATAAACCATTCAAAATTGACAAATCAACTAAAGAAATCTTAGTCAACTGAGACCAAAATGACCGATTAGTCGACTAATCGACTAAGAGGGGGCAGCCCTGATTTAAACGATTGTTGCGTCTCACGCTTCTCAGGATTTTCATCTTCAACTGCAGCTGTTCAGAAGAAGTCATAAACACTTTTGCCTTCAGATGTGGTCGAACGTTATATTGTACAAACTAGTGTGTTTCCTGCATACTGACACCTTTATCTTGGAGTCATGTTTCTGGTCACCTGATTAATGATAAGTCCAATATTTTCATCTAGCTCTGTTTTGGTCTCCACCAACTCCTGAGGGAAATATTCTGCTCTTTAGCTGCTAAATGCTCCACTGTGTTCACCAGCTAGTCGCTGATTTTGTCTGTCTGTCGTTTGGTGCTGAGCAGGTAGAGTAAAGTGGGTTTTAAGAGCTTTTTTGTTGGAAATAGCTGCATGTTGCTGCTGCTGTAAATGAGCTTGATGAGAGCAGTGAGACTGAATAAAAACAGTAAAGTTGTGAGCTGTAAAACCAGAGTCTAAAAGGCTCTGTAGAGCTTAGGGGAACTGCAGAGTCTTTGTAGTTTCGCTGCTGCAAGCGACCCCAACGTTTCACACAGCAGCTTTAAGGATTACTTACATTATCAATTAATTGTTTTTTAAATTAATTTATTTAATCATTTTATATATAAAATGGAAAACAGGAAAATGCCCGTCAGTAGTTCTCAGAGCCCAAGGTGATGTCTTTAAAGGACATGTCCTGTTTGACCAACAGTCAAAACCCCAAAGATGATAAAATTGCACTGATTTACAACGACACGTCCCGGCGGTCTAGGGGCCCCAACGCCTACAGTTCCTGTCATCTCTCTACAGTTGGTTATCCAATATAGGCAAAAATGTCCCTCTGCCTAAATAATTAAAAGAAAACAATGAGATTAAACTGTGGGAAGTAGATTTCATTTGACAAGCTAAAAATAGCAAATGTTGAGTTTAATCTCATTTTACAACATAAAACACAAAAGACAATTAATCAACATTTTATTGAAATCGCAGGAGGCACAGTATTTGTTAAAGGTGAAATGTGTGCCAAATTACCATTAAATATTGTGGTGCTGCAGAGATGTCCTGACCTACACATCATATTCTACAGACTTAAAGGTGCAGTGTGTAGGATCTGGTGGTATCTGGGGGTGAGGTTGCTGATTGCTACCAACTGAAGCCTCTCCCGTGTGCCAAGCGTGTAGGAGACCTACGGTGGCCAACGCAAAAACGCAAATGGCCCTCTCTAGAGCCAGTTGTTGTAAGAGTAACGTAGCTCATTTGGAGCAGAGCCAGTGCGTAGAATGTGTGTGTACGAGGGAAGTGAATGGTGAAGCAAGAGAGAGAGAGCGGCGGAACAAGTAACGTCATCGACTCCGGCCCAGGCAGGAAATGTTAACAGAGTTTGGTTTGTCCGTTCTGGGTTACTGTTGAACCATGGCGGTGCAACATGGTGGACTCTATGAAGAGGACCTGCTCCATATATAACTATAAACGGCTCATTCTAAGGCAACAAAAACTCAACGATTGTCATTATCAGGTAATTATACACTAAAGAAAACACACTTATTAATAATATATTCCATTTCTGCCAATAGAGCCCCCCTAAATATTACACACTGGTCCTTTGAGAAAATATCTTTGTTTGGTACAGATTCCTGCAAAAATCGCAATTGTAATATCAGTCAAAATAATCGCAATTAGATATTTCTTCAAAATTGTTCAGCCCTAATTACAAACTTACAACACCACAAACTGAAGAATAAAAACAACACTCAATGATAGTTAAATTACTTCAACAATTAATCCATTATCAAAATCTTGTCCATTTTCTTTGATATTGACTAATAGAGTAATAGTTTCAGTATGAGAAGTACTCATCAACGGCTGGCCTCATCTACACATCTCCGTGTCCTTGACCTCCAAAAGAAGAGCACCACAGGGTGACGTTTAAAACCACTGGGCTGAAAACAAAATTTTTCTGTTTTGCAGGCTCCCTTTTCCAAGTTAATGGTGAGTCCAGCGAGGACCTGAATGTGAGCGATGGAGCCACAGAGGTATACAGCACAGGACGGGGCAGTGTCGAAGGCTAATGGCTCACCGAGTCACACCAGGTAAAGCCTGCTGAAAAATTTGAAATGTACCAAAACAAAATATCACTTCAAGCACAGAATATTGGAAAAATGGAGCTGTGCTGAAGAGAGGGCAAGTGGGACTGTGAGTGTGTGTATGAGGGCAAGTGTGTAGGTGTGTATGAGTGAGTGAACACATAGAGGAGCTGATCCTATCAGACTCTTGTCAGGTCCTGTTGGGTTTTTCTATATAAACCTGTGAGCAAAGAGACTTGTGCTGCACTTACACTTTTTTTAACCCCCCCTCCTGTCTATATGTCTCTCGCTCACACACACACACACACTCTGACAGTCTCTTCCTGTTTTCCTCTGTCTTTCTACATTTCCCCTTTTCTCACATCATTAGTCTCCCCATGTCTCTTCTTGCTCTTTCCCTGGAGCTCAGTGAGGATTTAGGCCTCCTCTCCTCCTAGACTCACCTACATCCTTTCATCCTGTTCCCTCCTCTCATCCTCCGCCTCCTCCTCACTCCCCTCTCCCTCCTTTTCTTCTCTCTCTTCTCCCCCTCCCACCCCCCCCATCCTCCTTGCTTAACCTGCTTCCTGAGCCCAAAAAATAAACCCACACACACAAGCAAACACACACTGACACATTACACACTGTGCACACGCATACAGAATCAAGCCCAAACCCATCTGCAGCCAGCAGCACAACATCTAATCCTTATGCTTGGGGAGGAGGGGGACCTCGCAATCATTCCTGCTCTCTCTCTCTCTGCCCCACCACTCATTTTCTTTTCTTCAATCATTTTTCTCCATCCTTTAATGCGTGCCCAGCATCCCACTGGTAGGTGTTGCGTTTGAGGACACACACTGGAACTGCTTTAGACCTTTCTTGTTTAGTCCAGTGGTTGTCACTCATGTGAGTACGAAGATGCACGCAGGCTAACGTTCAAAAACCACAAAAGCCAATTTCACTCATCGGCACACCTTATAATAGAAAAAAAAAGAAAAGTGGAATAAGCTGGTGTAGTATTTGGTCAGGATGAAAACCTGAAACCTGTAAGCTCTGCTGTGACACATGAATGAAAGCACACTGGTCTTGATGTGTGGTGATGCTGCTGCGCTGGACGCTGCTGCCGCCCTGTGGCCGCGCGCCTGAACCGCAACCCCTCTTTTATAATGACCGTTTGATTTTTTAGAGGAGTTGCATCACGACCCTCCCTCACACACACACACACACACACACACACACACACTCCATCACCACCACCACCACCACCACCACCTCTACCTCCCCTCTCCATCCACCCCCACCACCACCATCGCCACCACAACCCCTCCTCTTCGGGTTGGATAAATATTGCTGGAAGATATATAACGTGTTGCTATGGTGATCAGCTTGTGGGTTTCTTTTTTTTTTTCATGCCATTTGTGGAAGACAGGGACATGCTGGTGCGGAGGGAGCTCTGAAGATCTGGTGTGTGTGTGTGTGTGTGTGTGTGTGTGTGTGTGTGTGTAAGCATGTTTATGTTTGAGAGAAAAGGATGGAGGGATGGGATGGGAGGGGAGGAGAGGGGTGGTGGTGGGGGGAGGGGGGTCTCCTTTTGAAGGGGAGGAACATTCACAAAAACACAGCAGACCCAAAAATAGGAGACAATCTCTCAGACCTTGTGTTTTCATGCACGCCACGCACCGCTCACCTACCGTAGCCTGTGTGCACAAAACTAAAACCCCTCACTAGCAGCCGTCTCCAGGGAGCGTTTAACCTCTCTTCCTCCTCCTTCCCCCGTCTCCTCCACCACCTCTCCATCTCCCACCACCCCTGCTCTCCGGCTGCTCCATCTCTCTGGGGACACATTCTCAGTCTGCCTGATTGGCTTCTGTTTATGTGCATGTGCTAATGTGTTTGTGTGTATGTGAGTGCATAAGCATGCTGTCCTCCATCAATTAGCGCAAGCTGGTGCAGCAATTAACATCGCCCATTGTGTTAACGCCCGTGTACGTCGTCGCACATCCCGCACGTGCACACGAGGGATAACTAGTGCATCATTGATCGCCAGCTGTCTGCCATTGAAGACTCCCTAATGGTCAAGCCCACACAAAAAAACACACAGTTGCTATGACGGAGCGGACGTTTGTATGTGTGTGTCAGTAATGGTTCACAAGACACACCACCACCAACTCTCTCTTTCAGACCAGACGGCATCCTCGGAGACACCTATATGTGTGTGTTTATGAGTGCGTGTGCGAGCTGATACCAGCGCAGCCCAGATGGCCATCTTCGAGGGGTTTTCTGGAACATTCAGACACTTGTTGCTTCTTGTCATGTCTCTCTCTCTCTCTCTTTCCCTCACACACACACACACACACACACACAGGCACAGTGCTTCTTTTGAAGTGTGAAACAGCTTGCGGTCAGCTCTGCTCCTCTTCCATGGTTCCATCAAATAGCAGCCTTTAGAGCCTTCAGATACATGATGAAACAAAAACAGCCGTGCGGTGTTAGCAGAAGAAAAGGAGAACAGATATTCTCACTGGATAGACGGTGCAGATCTGTATCCTCCTCTTGACTGGAGGAGTCAGGAGATCAAATTGTGGCGTTTACTTTGGGAGAGCCCAAAAAAGTTGACCCAAAAGTGCTGTTGACCTGGTGGCTTTCCTCTAAATCAAAGGCTGTGTCACCTCCTTTGTTAGTGACTTCACCGTGGTGGTTCTTTGGCAGTGATTTAGTGAAGATAGACAGCAGTGCTTGGTTTCTGAGAGCTGTTGTGTGAGCGTGCTGGCACTGAGGTCAAACCAGCTGTCAGATCAGTGATAGACATGGAACCAAATACCTGCAAAGACGTCTGCTATAAAAGAGGAAACACCATTTTGGCTTTTTAGGAACTGTACCAAAGTTAATTGAGGGCAAGGAGGGGTCAGAAAGTGGGAGGGTATTATAATTTTTCTTTTCGCTGAAGGGGGATAATCTCAATTTTTAGTGGAGAGCAGGATAGGGTCTTATTATTTTTTCCTCACTCTGGATATATATTTTATTTCTATGCCCTGTGCTCCGTTCATGGGCCAAATTTCCAATATCACTTCTTCTGCACATATCAGCGGTTGAATTTTTGTTCCATTACGATATTGAGGTTTAAAGTTGGAACGTTTTAAATTCTTTATGCCTTGCCTCTTTTAGTAAATTATGGTTAAACAAGTAAAGAGTTATATTATTTTTTGATGCTGAAGAGGGCTTTTTGAGGGCCTAAAAGAAACAAGGTTCAGCCCTTCGCCCCGACTCAATAATTTCCGTACAGTCCCACATAAAGACAGCTTATACATCTACCAAGATTGTACAATGCTTTACATTTATTTTAATGCAAAAAAAAAAATGTAATCTGCATTTGGATCCAGATCTGCAATAAAATACATGTAATGACAGACAAGTAAGTTGATTTTGGACCATTCCTAAATCAAAGGATGAATTTGCAAAATTTGAAGTGAGTAAGACTCATGACTGATAAGTTATGGCCAGTGAAAACGGACATGTTGCCACTGTGAGTTGAGATATGCATGCATTGTCTAAATTTTGAGAAATAGGACTGGCAAACAAAAATTTGGCAACACAGTTACAGGAATTGGCATGGGATATCAAAAAACAAATTAATAACTTTATACAGTTATCCTGTAGGTTTTATTTTCCAAATCTGGTAAAGATTGGATGAAAGTTGTAGGAGTGTATATATACTGTATGTAGCACTAGCTGAGTCAACATTAGCTGCGCTAAGTTTTGAAATAACTGAAAGGGTTGATTCAGATTTTGTGTGTGGTTGTTTGAATACTCCCGCGTCCTAGGTAAAATTACTGCTTTTGTGAATGAAGTCCGGTAGCTTTGAAGAGGTGCGGTAAAGCGGCTGTAGACGGGAGCAGCAGAGAAATGTACTTTAGCCACCTAAAAAATGTTTAATGGGAAAGCGGTATTTAGACCATTTTCAGCGCTTTACCTTGCCATCAGACAGACATTTCTGACGGGGAACTGAAGTCATATTGCTGTCTTCAAAGCCACCAGACTACATTCACATAAACAGTAATTTTACGTCACAGAACACGGGGCGTTGTTTGTTTACCGCTGCATCGATTGGTTAGTTTGTTTGTTTTATTGTGTGACTTTTGGATCTGAAAGCCATCTAAGTTACTGTATGTAACAGTAGCATTGTCATCGTGCAGAAACCTACGCCAGGTTACGTGGGAAAAAAGTTTTTAGAAGGGCTTTGGAAAATAGCTTTATGACACTCAACATACATACTTCAACCAAACTTTGAATGTTCAGATTTTAATACATAAGGAAAACTGGGAAGCTACAGAATGATATAAAAAACAAACAAAAATAAATAAATTATGGAACCGCCCTTTAAATACTTTTTGACATATCCTTCTCACTAACAGACACTCAAACAGGACTGAAAGCACAACCTTCTTGGCAGAGAATCAGTCATAAGCTTTCTAAACTGTCTGATATCCATGTCGCTCCAGTCGGTCCTAATCACATTCATTATTTTAGTGCTAAAATATGCCACAGCCTTGGAAGTACATAACTACCTCTGATTACTCATCAGTGTGACTACAACTGCACACTAATGCACTGAGTCACATGACACCGGTAATTCTGTTATTTTAATAATTTTGTCATTATGGTGTTTGTGTGTCTTAGTAAGTGTTTGTATTCTCTCCCTCTGATAATTTATATCCTTGTTTCTTAATTTGCAATAATAGTTTACCGCTAATAGAATAGTAATGATCAAAATGAGTGCATGTTCAATATTTTATTATCTGTCTATTAATGTGGCATTTCAGGTCCCTGTCAGTGTTTAGCAGCACAAGCTTCTTTTGAGGAGGGAAGAGAGAAAGCAGAACAAAGTAGTCTGCGTCGCCCCCGTGTGTTCACAACGTTAAACTGCACAATGGTCTCAAAATTTGTTTGAAGTTTGTTGACAACGTGCTTTCACAGAACTCTGCTGTACAGCTGTTAGAATAACAAACTGAGATATACAACCACTACGCTCTCCTTCCAGTAGATCCTTTATTCTTCTGCCCTCGGCAACTGATGACAGAATAACTGAATATCAAGTTCTTTCAAGGAAACAAAGGGATGATTAAGGGATCTGAGAATGAACAAGACATTTGTTAACTGAGCAGGCACTGCAATAGATAATAGCTGAAAGGTTTTTCCACTTCATTGCACCTTTTCATCCTTTAGACTGGCTCGGGGTAATTCATGGAAATATCACTTTTGAGAGTACAGATTATCCTTCAAGACCTTCCCAAGCAGATGGCCCAAAGAGTCAGTTAAATACCAAATCCAACTGGTAGGAAACTCAAAGACAACTTAGACAAACGCTTGTATTTTCTTTAATGTCAGAATCGTTATTGTACATGGACATCCCAATGGATTTGCACTTCTTTTTACAATATGTACCACATATAACAGCACCTACATGTTATTTACACACATTACACAAGATTGTATCACAAAGCAGTGTGTGTGTGAAATTAGCAAAACAAGTGTCCCAAGCCTTGCTGAACCGTCACACCCAATAGTTCAGGAGTTGGCTAAGCAAAATAAAATACCACAGCCATCGGCCCCGGCTAATTAACAGGCAACTGCCCCCTGTAATTTTATAGTTTTAAAGCTGAAATCACATGTGTGAAAGTGTAACTCCTAAATACAAGAGACAAAATGATGACAACGCACCAGTTTATGTTCTGATCAAAGGGCCAAATGTAAACATAAAGTAGGTAAAATACAAGCTTTGAAACTGCTCTTAATGCAAGAACCATTACTCTGTCAAATGTATTTTGATGCGTACAGGGAAACTGTGTACATTTGGATTATTTGTAAACGGGACAATAGCAACAGTGTGATTGGAAACTTGCAAATAAGAACGCAGAACATGGGTACTTGAGCACATCTTTGTTGAAAATACATCTCGCTTATCTCTCGTCACCCAACTACTCAAAGTGTCAGCTAACTCTGACAGTAATTATAGTCACCATTATCTGTGTAAATTGGACTGACCTGCTTTGTGATAAAACCCTGGTTTGGGCCGCAAAGAGCAACTAAAAAAAAAAAGGATGAATTTAAGTAAAACAGAAAATAATTCGGTCAAGTGGGCGCTGGATTTGCCAGAACCCCGCATCCACAAGCACACATACAAACACTCACACACACACCCACACTCACTGTTGCACAACAACCAGAGATACTGCAGCAGCTTTCTCAAAGGCAAAGACAAGTACAACACAGTAAGTGGCAGTTCTGCTGTCAGATACGCAAACACACAGAGCAGCAGCAGAATGAGATACACGCTGACAAGCATTTTGAGTTCAGCCGCACAGCGAGGAGGTGGTTCAGCCTCCCGAGGAGCCCGGGTTTCAGTCCAGTCTGGTTTGGCCAGCACTCCACAGAGGAGAAGGAGGAGGAGGAGGAAGTATGCTTGAGGAACAAGGGGAAGATAACTGCAAACAGTAGGCACCAGCCCGGTTCATGTCGGATGTGAAGAACAAATGAGCCCGGCCAAATAAACAATGTCCAAACGCAACATTCTGCAATTTAAGGATTTCAAGTGTGATGTGTGCTCGCTTCTCTATCAGATCTACTGGGGGCAACCAAACAAACAGGAGAGAAAATGTTCTGGAAAAAAACAACACTATGATGGAGAGGATGTGTGAGACAACAGAGGGGGTGAAGAAAGAAAAATAAAGACGGGAATAAATGTGTGGATTGATAATAGTTAAGTTTCTTTATTTGTAGCATTGCAACTAAGATGAAAAGGAGGAAGATTTCAATGGTTGGCCAAGGCATCAGTCCTCGTCAGCTGTCCAGTCGGCCACCAAGGAGAGGACAGAGGAGGGATTAGTGGTGTAGGAAAGGTTCAGAGCATCCTGTTACGTTTATGAGTAGGTGAGTCTGTGATGACGTCACTACAGGGGGCGGGGCCTCGTTTACGGTTGGCTGTGGAATCCAAATGGAGCGCCATCTCCTCAGCAATGAAGGTGTTGAGGTCCACGTCATGAAGGCCATTCCTACGACGACCGATGGACTGGGCAGGGTGAGTCGGGGAACCAGGAGGACCAGAACGCACAGAAATGCCTGCCATGGCACCGCTAAGGCCTGGAATGAAAAAGAAAATAATGAGCCACGGCAAACAGTATGAACTTTAGCGTCTCATTCAAATAATCCAACAGCTTCCTTCCTGAACATGGCGTCTTGACCTACCATGCAGTGCTATGGCCTCTCTGAAAGGCTGCAGGTCGGTCTCCACGGAGCTGCCCGTCTCTGGAGGTGATGGTCGGCTTGCAGACACCATGGCAACTCTCGGCGGGGCGCGAGCTGTCCGTGGAGGTGGAACTTTGCCACACAGGAAGCTGATGAGGTCCTCGCGCCTGATGGTCCTTCTGCGTTTCTTAACCCATGCAATCACGTCCTTATTCCTGCGCTGGTGGCCTAAGTGGATGCCCAGGTCATAGCTCCGTTGGCGGGCCTCCATACTCTCTGTGACACATAAGGACAAATGTCTTAAGTAAATCTGGACACCACCATCATCTACACATCTCATTTACATACAGTACTTCTTGGACGCAATACTTAATTCAACTAAAACAGACAGTGAACCACAAGATGGGTAATAGTCCAAGTTACTTGCCTTTATACAGGTTAGTGACAGCTGTGGCTGCATTCTGGAAGGGCACCCAGAGAGAGAGGCCTTGCTGCTGGCATACTCGATCTGTAAATTAGATTCAAAAAGTTAGTCAGATCAACTTTCCAATGACGTGGTTGTTGTCACACTCCCCTTTCTCAAGCTCAAATTTCTGTTTTAGAGAATTCTAAACAGTAGGACTGGCCCAAATACCATTTTATGGGCTTTGATGCTTCGGTGAGTAATATTCGAAAGTATTGGAAGCTTTGCTGCGTGGTGTGGTGTGGCGCGGCACGGCACAGCGTGAATGGCTGACATGCTCTTCTGTCTGTCTGTCTCCATTTCGGTGTCCGGGACAGTGACGCTACTGCACTGCAGGACACACACGCACCTCTACACACAACAAACAGCAATATCCGTCTGATAATAACCAATAACAATGAATGTTGAATTTAATTAAAAGAATAATGCTAGGGGATTATTCCTTATTTCATGAGCTGTTTGGGGATTTATCAATATTATTATTACATACTTAAATATAAATTAAAACAACAACTAAGCATTCAAACACTGATTTGTAGGTTGAATACCATGTCAATGGTCAACGCTTCGAAGCATTTGGGTCACTAAACACTCAGAAATGGGCCGCTAAAATACATACTTGTGTATACCCAAAGAGGAAACTAACTGGGGATGGTGTTTTCAAACTTAATCTAATGGCTGCCTTTAAAAACATCCAATGTCTCATTATACCTACCTATACCTCAAAAACAGGTTAAGAAAAAGAAATTGCTAACTCCAGCTAAGGATTGGGTTTACCATAAAAAATACAAGTACAAAAGCTCAGGGCCTATGCAGTTTTCCACTACCAATAATCCTGCAAAACTTTGCATCTAATCTGCAGGAGCTGTCCATGGGGTTTCCTCTACAAATGACTCATTGGTATTACATTTTATGAAGATACAGACTGTATTACAGTCTGATCATACATGTGGGGGGCTGCCTGGAAGCAGAAGCATTTTGCCAAGCAGGATCTCTAGACTAATAAGAGGGGGTTGGGGTATAATGACAGCACATGACAGGTAGTCATGTCTGGCAATAGGTGAACAAAGCCATCTTGAACATTCATTTTACTCACAGCAAATAACTTACTGGTCAAACCTAAACAACCATGATGTCACCATTTTAAATAGAGGCCCACAATTATTTCCCATTTCAGTTATGTGTTAATAGCAGAGGCTGACAGGTGATTTCCAAAGTTGTCAGTGTTCAAAGCACTCAAGCGGGGCATGACAAGACTTAAAACAAGAAAATGTTTACTTTAAATCCTATCGCCACTTTGTTCTGGATATTATCAACAACACAGTCATCAGCAAAAAACTCCATGAGCTCGTATGTTTTAATCAAAACCTCTTTGTGTGCTGTTACTTATCAACAGCTACCACACATAGAGTTGCTTTTTAAAAATAATATTTCTTAATATAAGGAGAACCTGTCTGCCATGGTGGCAGGTGACCTGAAATCTTTACCTGCCACAGCCAATATTTCCCCTGTATTTGGCAGGTGGCAGGTGCTACACTGTGTTCACCCATTCACTCTGTATCTTTTATATCTCTATTATTGTTTTTATAATTTTTGTATACCTGTACCTCTCCTGTGTTTCACTCTGTTTGCTGATGTTGCTGCTTTGACACCTGAATTTCCCTCCGGGGATTAATAAAGGTTCATCTTATCTTAATGTCATTCCCTGCTCTACAGCAAATAACTTACTGGTCAAACCTAAACAACCATGATGTCACCATTTTAAATAGAGGCTCGCCCACAATGATTTCCCATTTCAGTTATGTGTTAATAGCAGAAGCTGACAGGTGATTTCCAAGATTGTCAGTGTTCAAAGCACTCAAGCAGGGCATGACAAGACTTAAAACAAGAAAATGTTTACTTTAAATCCTATCGCCACTTTGTTCTGGATATTAACAACAACACAGTCATCAGCAAAAAACTCCATGAGGATCTTATGTTTTCATAAAATGTCTTGTGTGCCGTTACTTATCAATATCTACCACACACACCAAATGACTCATTGGTATTACATTTTATGAAGATACAGACTGTATTACAGTCTGATCATACTATGCCTGGAAGCAGAAGCATTTTGCCAAGCAGGATCTCTAGACTAATAAGAGGGGGTTGGGGTATAATGACAGCACATGACAGGTAGTCATGTCTGGCAATAGGTGAACAAAGCTATCTTGAACATTCATTTTACTCACAGCAAATAACTTACTGGTCAAACCTAAACAACCATGATGTCACCATTTTAAATATAGATGTTTTAAATAGAGGTCCACAGTTATTTCCCATTTCAGTTATGTGTTAATAGCAGAAGCTGATAGTAACCTAGGTGATTTCAAAGGTTGTCAGTGTTCAAAGCACTCAAGCAGGGCATGACAAGACTTAAAACAAGAAAATGTTTACCCTAAATCCTATCGCCACTTTGTTCTGGATATTATCAACAACACAGTCATCAGCAAAAACTCCATGTATGTCCATGTATGTTTGAATCAAAATGTCTTTGTGTGCCGTTACTTATCAAAAGCTACCACACATAAGAGTTGCTTTTTAAAAATAATATTTCTTAACATAAGGAGAACCTGCCTGCCATGGTGGCAGGTGACCTGAAATCTTTACCTGCCACAGCCAACATTCACCCTGTTATTTGGCAGGTGGCAGGTGCTGATGTCATCCCCTGCTCACAGCAACATAACTTACTGGTCAAACCTAAACAACCATGATGTCACCATTTCAAACACAGTATAGTATCATTTCCCATGTCAGTGTGTGTTAATAGCAGAAGCTGACAGGTGATTTCAAAGGTTGTCAGTGTTCAAAGCACTCAAGCAGGGCATGACAAGACTTAAAACAAGAAAATGTTTACTTTAAATGCTATCGCCATTTTGTTCTGGATATTATCAACAACACAGTCAGCAACAAACTCCACGAGGATCTGATGTCTTAATCACATCTCCTAGATCTACCACACACACACACCACACTGCGACACTAACTATCACTGTTATCATTATTATAGACCATCAACTAAACGAGTTTGTGTTCAGTCAGTCAGGCTAACTCCTCCCTGTGTATTCGCCATTTTGACGGAGCTAGCTAGGTAAAGTGTTACCGGACTGGACAGAAACATGTTCAGTGTGAGACATTACACGTGCTTCAAACAGCACATACCTGAGTCAGCTGGTGAGACACTTAACAACAGTGTTTATGGAGGAGTTTTAGCTCTGGAGGACCTCTTGACAGCTCAGATTCAGCCCCGGTTGTACCACCACATCTCTGACACACTGACCGGCTGTTAGCTGCTGTTAGCTGTTAGCTGCTGTTAGCTGTTAGCTGCTGTTAGCTGTTAGCTGCTGTTAGCTGTTAGCTGCTGTTAGCAGCTGCTAGTGGCTAGTTAGCTCACAGCTAGCTGTTAGCTTCCATCAGCAAGTAACGGACCAGAGACCGACCTCTCTGCTGGAGAGTGCCGGAGAGAGAGATCCTAACTGAGGGTACAGTAGGTGGTTGCTGCTGTGTAGTTATTCTATTGTTTATTATTTAACTATTTATGTTTCAGTGTATTCTTGAAAAGTGCTCTACAAATAAAATTATTATTATTATTATTATTATTATTATTATTATTATTATTGCAGCAGAGACTTTATAAAAGAAGCACAATCATGGCTGCATATGGTAAATACACTGCCCTAAATTCAATTAACCCTCTCTGCCACTTCCTTTCATGAGTGGATTAAGAAGAAAGACATGTTCTTCAAGTTTAGAAATGATTATTAAAAGTCTAAAAAGGGAAGATGAGAAGCAATGGAGGATGAGGAGATTCATGATTAGTCATATGGGTGTTTTTTTACTGTAGGAATTCATATTTTAGTAAATCAAATTGACAATTGTCATATTACATCACTCTATTTCCCTCATTCACAACCTCTCTTACTAAAAAGGGGTATTCAATATAGGCTCTATATACCTACACAAATATACCATGCTTAATCTTTGCCCTGTTAAAAATCTATTATTGCTTGGTACTTTTTTCCTCATTCACAACATCTCTTACTAAAAGGCAGGAAAGGGGGTATTGAATATAGGCTCTATATATATATATATATACACTTAAACAAATATACTATGTATGAACTGCTTAATCTTTGACCTGTTAAAATCTATTATTACTTGGTACTTTTTTCAATTTCCTTTCATTAAAGTGGATTATTAAGAAGAAAGACATGTATTCTTCAAGTTTAGAAAATGATTAATAAAAGTCTAAAAAGGATGAAGCAACCTCCATTGCTTCATCCTTTTTAGACTTTGAGGAGATTTCTGTTTTTTTTACTGTAGGAATTCATGTTTTTTGTGTAAATCAAATTGACAAATGTCATATTAAATCACTCTTATTTCCCTCATTCACAACATCTCTTACTAAAAGGCAGGAAAAGGAAAAGGTGTATTCAATATAGGCTCTATATAGCCTACCTACACACTGTGCTTATCTTTGACCTGTTATAAAATCTATTATTGCTTAGTACTTTTTCCCTCATATTCAGCCACCATGAATGAAAACAAGTTTAAATGAAAACACCTCTTAGTTGTTATGTTGTGTGGTGAAAACAGCTGTGAGTATAGCTACCACTTAGCCTCTCCAGTGGCCCTTTGTGTCCTCCTCAGCTAGCAGCATTAGCAGCATTAGCTCCCATTAGCTCTGACAGCCAGCTTTAGCATTAGCTTGTGAACTTCTCTGTGGTACAGACCTTTGTAGAGCTGTGCTACCGCCGTGGCCGAGTTTTGAAACAGGTGCCACAGTTTCTGCTGGCTCTGCTCCGTCTCCTCCTCGTTTGGATGATCGGACCTCTCAGCCTCTGCTAAGCACTGTCGTTCCCATTTGGAGAACCAGTGCTCCGGGCCGTGCTCCTGGATCTCCGCTTCAGCCTCCTCCTTCTTCTCCTCCATAGCTAGTTAGCTTAGCAGCTAGCCTCCGTGTTATAGGATATAGGGTTGTTTTGGTTTCCTTAGAGATACGTAGCTGTCTGTATTCTATAAAAAGAACTACACAAGCATAACAGTGTATAGAAAAGAAAGAAAAAGCTTGCTGTTAAAGTCGCATTGTGATAATTGTTTTACCGTCCGCCCCAGTGTAAAACACACCACACTATACAGACTAACACGATGACAACACCTAAAAAAATCTCTGGGTGTTAAGCCACGCCCATTTTCTCGCTTGTGCTGAGCGGTGATTGGCTAAGGTTTTTTTTGGAGGCGGGTCCTGGTGCTGAACTCGAAGCCTGATTGGACAGCAGCAAAAAAAGAGAGAAAAGGTCAGAGAAAAACAAAGTTGATCCCTCCCCAGGACGTTTTTTTTTTCTCTGTAGCCTTGTCATACAGCATTCTGTACAGCAGGGGACAGCCTGTGGCCATTGGAAATGTGGGCCATGACAACATGTTGTCAAAAGTATAAGGACACCCTTGTCTACACTAGCATGCATACCAAAAACTGTCAATAATACTATACAATAATATATAATTCAAGATTCAAGATGTTTATTGTCACGCCGGTTGTACAGGTACAAACATGTGAAATAGTTTTTGCTGGGAAGCTCCATTAAAATAATAAATTATATTACATTTACATTTACATTTGCATTACAATTATAAAAGGAAATACTTTATACAAGGGCATATTAAGAACATATACAGGCATATTAAGAACATATGTATTAAGAATATATACAGTATAAGAAATATTTTTGTGTAAGAATTTGTCGAATTAATTATAGATTTAAAAGGCTGATGGCCTGGGGGAAAAAAACTGTTCCTCAGTCTGCTGGTGTGAGTCCTGGGGGTCCTGTAATAATACAATAATAATAATAATGTGTTGCTGTTTCTGTTGCTGCACAGCCAAAGTGAATCACATCTTTCTGGGTTATGTTTAACAGTTCAAACACGTCACACAACTTTGAATGTTTATCTGGTATTTATTATTAGAAACCAAATCATTGTTTGTCCCCAGTAGTGATCTATTATCTGTGTCTTTTTTGAGTATTTCTTTATTTTTGCACCAAATATATTATATTTGTTTAATTATTTTCTTATTTATTTGATTAGAAATTATGTTAGGATTTATTTTATTTATGTATTAAATTATTTTTGTAGAGGTATCTGGAACACATGGCATAATTCTATACCTATTTATATATATATATATATACATATATATATATATATATATATATATATATTTGAGTGTGTTGTCCTCTCCTTTTTAGAAATGTACCAGAAATGATTTAATGCTGAAATGAAAATAAAATAAAGCTTCTAGCTCATTAAAAAAACAAAAACCTGTCTACACTAGCATACATACTTTTTAATAATAATAAATTGGACTTGTATAGCGCCTTTCAGAAACCCAAGGACGCCCTACAAAGGGGGCACACAAAATCATACTAATAAATAACACAAAGGAGAAACTATAGCTAAGTAATTAAAAGGGTGATGTGTAGGAAGAGTCAGCTGACATCATAGGCCTTGATGAACAGGTGGTGTTTGAGGTGTTTTTGAAAATGTCCAGGGATGAAGCATTTCTTATTTCAGGAGGGAGAGAGTTCCAGAGGGCGGGGGCCTCGATGCTGAAGGCTCTGTCGCCGAATGTTCTCAGCCGGGTGTGGGGGGTGGAGAGCAGACCAGTGTCTGATGATCGTAGTTTCCGGGATGGAGTGTAGGGGTGGAGAAGGTTGGTTAGGTACTGAGGGGCAAGGACATGGAGGGATTTGTATGTGAGAATGAGGAGTTTATAGTTGAGGATTTTTGTGTGCTTTTGATCTTTTTACATTCTCATGTGCAATATCACTGTTCATTGTGTGCAATATTAATGTCCAACATGTGCAATATTACTTCTTTTCCAGTTTTTCTATACTTTACCTTTTTTATTTTACTTATTTTATTTACTCATTTTACTAAATGCATCTTACTTAATTGATATTCTTTTAGGCCTGTCATACAGCATTCTGTACAGCAGGGGACAGCCTGTGGCCATGGGAAATGTGGAGCCATGACAACATGTTGTCAAAAGTATAAGGACACCCTTGTCTACACTAGCATACCAAAAACTGTCAATAACCTGATATTTTCAGGTTGAATTTCCTTTCATTCTCACTGTGCAATATCATTTTCCACTTGTGCAATTTTGTTAATAGTCTGTTTATTGTCAATACTGTATATACTGCTCCTATTTTTATACTTCCTTCTATTTAAATGGTTCATATTTTGTTACACTTTGTTTAGCTCTTTTTGTTTACTGTGTTAGCTGATGCATCTTGTTTTTTTTGCACTATCCCCTTTGCTGCTGTACACTGCAAATTTCCCCACTTCGGGACTAATAAAGGAATATCTTATCTTATCTTATCTTATCTTATACTTTTTGTGTGCTTTTTATCTTTTTACATTCTCATGTGCAATATAACTGTTCATTGTGTGCAATATTAATGTCCAACATGTGCAATATTACTTCTTTTCCAATTTTTTTAGATTACTTTACCTTTTTTATTTTACTTATCTTATTTACTCATTTCACTAAATGTATCTTACTTAATTGTTATTCTTTTAGGCCTGTCATACAGCATTCTGTACAGCAGGGGACAGCCTGTGGCCATTGGAAATGTGGGCCATGACAACATGTTGTCAAAAGTATAAGGACACCCTTGTCTACACTAGTATGCATACATCTGCAGGACAGGTAATAATGCATACAGTGCACCTTCATAGACTAAGCTACTAGAGTTACCCTGCACTATACTAATTTTTAACAGTCTCTTCTGCACTTTTTAATAGTCGCTTCAGTTACACTGCACATGTGTTTTACCCCATACCCCTAGACCCATGTCCGCCCGTGACCCAGCCTCCTTCCCATAGGCCTTGGCGTTCCTTCAAGCTATCTCAACCTGATCTCAACATGGCAGCTTGGTCACAAACTTTCAAATTTTACCACTAAACAGTACACTAAAAGATGATTCTGAAAACATTTGAGGCAAGAAATAGGCATTAACGTAACATAATCTTGATTCATATTTGATCAGTGCTGCCTAGTTTGACCGTTTGGTTGGAGTTCGCGAGTGATTGACAGCCGGCTCTCATAAATAGCAGCTTGACAGCAGACCTCAGATCAGCTCTTACTGCTTGTTTTCCTCTGGTCTGTGAAATCTTGCAGATGCCGGACACCGGAGGACACCGGAGGACACAGAGGCACATGATTTTTTTCAGGTTTCTTATTTCATGTACTACTGTCACGATATAGCGACCGTTTTATAAAAATAACTTTTTTTAATCATATTTGCTCTGATCTCGCCTACTTCAACTTCAAAGACTAAATTATAACAAATTTGCATTTAGGTCTTTAATGCACATTTTTGCACACTATAAATATAAATCCTACTCACTGTACAGACAGTATATAGACATCTCCACATATACATATTGTACATAATCATCCAGTCCATGTACATCCATCCGGTATTTATTTCTTTGAACTATTTGTATTGTTTACAACTTCCGAACACTTGACTTGTAAATAGATTTTTAATTTAATTTTAATTTTTATTATTGTATTCTGTTATTGTTATTATTATTATTATTATTGTTATTATAGTCTATGTAAATACATTTAGAGAGCTGCATAAAAACAGAGTCAAAGTCCACGTATGTATACACTTGGCGAAATAAATCTGATTCCGATTCTGACTACATTGAGAGGGTACATACACTGAGAGGGCTCATCTCTTTGCAAATGAAATAAAGTATTGACTGAGTTCGTCTTTGCATGTGAGCTATTAATTAAAAATCAATTGAGTGTTTTTGAGAATCGATACAGTATCACAAAACATGATATCATGATACTCGATATTTTCAATATTTTCTTACACCCCTAATCGAGAGAATCATTAAGTTAGTAAACTGATTCAGTAATGTCTGTAATGCTGCAATATTTACCAAAAGTTACCTAAAATTAGCCACCATAAGTTACCAGACTAATTGAGGCTGTACAGTAGGAGCCAAATCCCTGAGCAGAGAGTACAATACATTGCTTATTAATTCAACTTTTCTTTTGTAAGAGTGATATTAACAATGTGTTATTTCTTCTTTTATAAGTTACACAGTGTTGCTCTAAGAATAGTCTCAATAATACAGGACATGTGCTTTCAACTTTTGTTCAACAGTTTCAACGTCACAAAATCAGACCCATAAATAAAATGTTTTTCCCAGTTTATTGTTACTGGCCTGCAGAAAGCCTTGACTTCAACCCCGTCCTCCATGACCCTGAATACAGATAAACATGTATTGACACTGGACAGATGGATAACACTTGGACTGCGTATGCAGCACTATACACCGTATGAACATTGTCATCTGTTATCATCAATGATTATCTCATAGCTTGTGGTGCTTCTTGGGTCCAGTTACGGCTATGGTTGACATTTTGGGGGGAAAGTTCAATGTCACATTATCTTTTTGAGAACAGCCACAAGTGTATGGGCTAAGGATTGAGGTAGTCCAAAGATCAGATGTGTTTATAACAGAATCTTACTGATTACATGCGCTCTCATCCGTCTCTCTGTCTCTCTCTCTGTCCGACTGCAGATTGTACTTCTCTCTCCATTCAAAACCCGACTTCCTGACTCGTTTTCTTCTCTGCTGGTAACACTGCTGTTTTTGAAGATGTCTAAAGAGGAGCACATTGTTTGCGGCGTTGACGAGTATTTCCAGGAACGAGGACCAACCGTCACATTTAGCAACCTGCACTACTGTGTCAAAGAGACACAGTTCTGCTGCAAGAAAGGCCCTGAAAAATACATCCTCAACGATGTAAGGTAGGACAAAATACATACCTGTGACTGTGTACGTGCACACACACAGATACACACAGTATAACAATATGTAATTGACTGCATTATCTGTCGATAGTGACTGTATGATTGCATGCCAGGGCTACCTGTATGACGTAACACTCCAGGTTCTTCTAAATTACACTATGGTTGCTATATATATATATATATATATATATGTATGTATATATAGTTTATTTCAGTTTCAGTGCTACTCTTCCGATGCTACTTCCTGTTGTGCAGTTATTGTCAAAATAGAACAATGATGGTATTTTTGGATCTAGAGCTGCAACAATTAATTGAGTAGTTGTCAACTCTTAAATTAATCGCCAATTATTTATTCCCCTGCGACAATATAGTCAGGGGTATATAGCTCTCCTGTCCGTTCATGTGTCACACTTTCGTTTCCGGAGCAGAACTCGAAAACTATTTAACTTCGGAACTTCAAATTTGGTATGATGGTTGACAGTGTGGTCTCGTTGTGCCTTTTGGGGGTTACAAGACCAGGGTGCCCAAAAAGTTTGACATTTTTACAAAAGGGCGAAACCTTTGTCCCTACTTTAGTAGGGGTCAAGCAGTGAGCGGGGGTTTGTGAGTCATGCTCACTTTTGCCTTGTTTGATAATCGATTAATCAGTTTGAGCAATTGTTTTAAGAAAAGAAAAGTCAAAATTCTCTGATTCCAGCTTCTTAAATGTGAATATTTTCTGGTTTCTTTACACCTCTATGACAGTAAACTGAATATCTTTGAGCTGTGGACAAAACAAGACATTTGAGGATGTCATCTTGGGCTTTGGGAAACACTGATCGACATTTTTCACCATTTTCTGACGTTTTATAAACCAAATAACTAATCGATTAATCAAGAAAATAATCGACAGATTAATCAACAATGAAAATAATCGTTATTTGCAGCCCTACCTGGATCTAATAATTAGTGAGAAATATAATCCGTTTCTGGATTACCATCTGGTTAATAGTGGAAATAATAAAGAAATATGAAAACAGTAATTCAACCATGGTTTCATGAGCAATACGCTATCAGGTGTTTGTAGTTGTATATAATAATTTTTAAATGTAACCTGTGCTTGTTTTACTTGTGAATCTTTAAAGCTTAAACATGAGAATGTTGCAAATTAAAGGTTTATCTTTGGCTCTTAAAGCTACAGTGTATCATGGTAGTAGGACATCATTTATTTTAGATTGTTTTATTATTTTAAAGTGATCTCTGTAAATAAATTGACTTGATTTTCTGATGGGTTGTTGCAGTGGCATCATGAGACCCGGGATGAATGCCATCTTGGGCGCCACCGGAAGTGGTAAAACATCGTAAGAAACATGTTCATGTACATTCAAACCATAGACTGTATATATAGATGGACGACGCATCTCCACTTCCTCCCACTGTACAAAAGTGAAGCCAAAATAACCCGGATACGGGAGCTATATTTATGATCAAATTGTCACATGTTCTATTACACAGACTCGTGATGGTTATAGAAAGTTGAAATTACATCTCCTCTCGTACAATTCCTGAGGCTCCAGCTGCGACTACTTCACTCAGAGCAGCTGTCAATCATGATGTCTCAGCCTTTTTATAGCATCAAATAACTAATTAAAACCAAATCTATCTGAGAAAGTGAACACTTGAACGTACATCAGTGTGATAAAAAACTACCTAAAGAGACAGAAACCATCTCTGGGAAAAAAATGATTTGATGTGAACTTTGACTTTTTAGTTTGGCTCATGTCCCATTCACTAACATGGAGGGGGTGGGATTTATGACCTATACTGCAGCCAGCTATCAGCGGGCAATTGAGATGTTTTGACTTCACTTTTGGGGATCTGTCATGTCGTCCATCTTTATATACAGTCTATGATCCAAACACACGCATGAACAACCCCAACCATATTAGTTTCTTTCTCTTTTTGACAGACTCCTGGATGTAATCGCAGGAAGAAAAGACCCAGCTGGACTGAAGGAAGGAAAAGTGTTGGTGGACGGCAAAGCCGTCACGACTGACCTCAGGCTCAGCTCTGCCTACGTGGTCCAGGTACACAAATACAAACACACATTCTTTGACTTGTTATACTTTGGATTCCTCCGAGTGCTTCGTGCCTACATCATCCATGTGTTTCCAGGATGATATCCTGATGGGCACTCTGTCTGTGAGGGAGAACCTGCTGTTTAGTGCCAACCTGCGTCTCAACCCTCGGCATCACACCTCTGCAGATAAAAACAGCAGGGTAGATACCATCATACAAGACCTGGGCCTAACAGACTGTGCAGGTACTAAGGTACAGTGCCACACACACAAGCTAATAGCTGCACATCACTTACTGCACAGCAGTGTTGGAAAGAGTCAGTATTCCCAGTATTGAGGGAGAACGCTGTAACCTGCAGCTGCTAAATGAGCTGCGAGGGCAAGTGAGCAGCATCTATGTAACGTTACGTTCACTAAAAGTGCTTGTTTTTGCCACCGTCAGGCTCAGATTGTTATTAGAAGTGTCTGACAACAATATGGAAAGGACCCTACAGAGAAATAAAACATTTTTCTTACCTTTATCTTGATCTGGTCTGTTTGTTATTGTTATATTTTAGATAACACTAAACTACACTTTCTGTACTCCAACACAACAAACTCTGCCCGGCTGGCACTCGTGTTTCCACAATGGATGTATTCCACTATTCCACCGTTGTCTTCTGGCAACATGTCACCTCGCCAGATCTCACAACGAGACTACTCCTTGAGCGAGACTCTTTCCATAATGTTGTCAGACATTTATAATAACAATCCTGTCATAGCACTTTTAGTGGACATAAATGATGATGCCAGCTTGCCCCAATAGGATTACATTGCAGCCTGGGAGCAGCTGCCGTCTACCGCACTCTCCCTCAATACTGGACCAGTTTCAGAAATTGTTGTCCCTATTAGTCAATTAGACACAAAAACATGGGACAAAAGAGTCCAGGTTGAAAAATACCGAAGTTACCCTTTAAATACTGACATTAAAATAGCCCAAAAAGTACATATTCAAAAACAAGTTCCTCAGTTACATTAACAAGAGCATTTTTTATCCTTTCCATTCAGTTTAGCGCCAAACTGTTTTTTGTGTGTATGTTTTGTGTGTGTGTGCAGATAGGGACAGAGTTTCTGCGTGGCGTATCTGGAGGTGAAAGGAAGAGGTGCAGCATCGGGATGGAGCTCATCACCTCTCCCTCTCTGCTGTTTCTGGATGAACCGACCACCGGACTGGATTCTAACACTGCAAACTGTATCATCAATCTGCTGTGCAGGTACAACACAATAACTAGATAATCCCACATTAGGCAACACATACTGCACACATACATAAGATACTAATGACAAATGAAGCACACAATGCTGCTGAAGAAGTCAAGGTTAAACGGTGGGCAACTTTATTACTGGTGCCCCATACATCAGCATCATCTTCACATCTACTGCTGTCTTTGTGTTTTATGTAACAACATGGATGCAAACAAATTCCCTTATGTGTGTCTAGGCTGTCCAGAAGAGGGAAGACGGTGATCTTCTCCATCCACCAGCCACGCTACTCCATCTTCAGACAGTTTGACCATCTGACTCTGATGCATAAAGGGGAGGTGGTGTACGCAGGAGCAGCAGACCATTCACTGGAGTACTTCACAAACCTTGGTATGTGTGTGTTAACTATGAAAGGGTGCAGGACCTTCACTATGAATGTGCTGTAATACAATGGGATGAATCCTTATATAGAAAAGGGAAAGATATTGTATTGCCATATGAATTCCTGATGCTTGACAGTCGGCTACCTCAATTTAGCTGCTGTTTTCACAATATTCTACCTTAAAGGGATAGTTTGGGTGTTTTGAAGTGAGGTTGTATGAGGTACTTATCATAGTCAGTGTATTACCTACAGTAGATGACGGTCGGCACGCCCCCAGTTTAAAGAAACAGACAGGAGTTACCGTACGGGAGCAAAGCAATGCACTGCTGTGGACGGAGCTGGCAGCAAAACATATTTTAGACACCTCGAAAGGCCCACCTAAAAAAATCAATATCAGTTTAAGTGTACACGATATTTAGAATATTTTCCAAATGGGAACTGAACTGAAATTGAAACTTATCTAAACTGTTTTTGTTAACAGAGTCTGCTGGCTTTGAAGAGAGCGTAGATAAGTTTCACATTCAGTTCAGTTCCCCGTCGCAAAGGGCCGTCTGACGGCAAGATAAAGCAGTGAAAATAATCTAAATATAGCGTACACTTAAACGGATTTTTTAGGTGAGCTTAGGTGAGGTGGCTAAAATGCGTTTTGCTGTCGGCCCCGTCCACAGCAGTACATTTCTTTGCTCCTGTGTCAGTACTCCTGTCTGTTTCTCCAAACTGGGGGTTAATACTTTAGGTAATACACTGACTATGGATAAGTACCTCATACAACCCCACTTCAAACCACCCGACACTGTCCCTTTAATATGAAACAAAAAATAAACTGGTTGTCTAGATGGTGAACTGCTGTTCTATTCAAATTCTCTAATACCCTGTCAGGATATTGTTTGCTTGTATAGAGGCACTTATTACAGTGTTGTGGATATTATGTATTTGCATGTGTGTGTGTGTGTTTATACAGGCTACCAAATTGAGTCCTTTGACAACCCGGCTGATTTCTTCATGGACATCACAAATGGAGATGCAAAATCAACATTAGAATCACTTACTGCAGGTAAAACTACACAACACACACACACAGTTTACATATTAGCACCAACAGGGGCTCTAGGCATGGTTTGTGGTGATTTGTGGCTGTCACAATAACATATTTTCACTACAGAATTATCGTGGAATTCACAATAACGATATTATGGCTATACTATATATACAGTATATATAGAGAGAAAATTAGAGAGAAAAAAATAATAATGCTATCAGATTCATCAGTCAAATTTATCTAACTTTGTCTCTTTTTTGGCAAATAAATTACACTCAAAATACAAGTGTAGGGAGGTGGAGAGAGAGTCTGTAACCAGATCTGTATATATAAAATGATTTAAGAGGCGCTGGATTATTTACACAATATTATCATATGTGTATTATTATACCCCATGCGACAACCTAGTCGGGGGTATATAGCACTCCGTGTGTTCGTCCTTCTGTCCGTTCGCGTGTCACACTTTCGTTTCCGGAGCAGAACTCGGAAACTATTCAACTTAGGAAATTCAAATTTGGTATGATGGTTGACATTGTGTTTTAGTTGTGCTTTTTGGGGGTTAGAAGTCCAGGGTGCCCATTAGGTAATTAGTTCATTGCCATTAATTCCATTAGTTCCAAAAGGGCAAAACATCTGGCCCTACTTTAGAGGGGTTCAAGCAGTGAGCGAGGGTTTGTGAGCCATGCTCACTTTTGCCTTGTTAACATGATATCAATATTTCATTTTTAAGTATCACGGTTATCGTCAATACCAGTATATCGCGCCACCCCTAGTTAGAATACAACTATGTGTGTAAGTCGAATTAGGCTAAAATTGGTTGTAATATTAAATTTTAAAAATATAGACAATGAAATACTAGATGATTAAAAAAAACACTTGTTGTCTGTCTGATGATGGTGACAAGATCTCATGTCTGTGCAACAAGTATGAAGTTAGAATCAGGAGGCGATGAGTTTCGCAGCCTCTAATAACTATACTGAAAGGAAATCACTGTGACGATGTCCTCCAAGAAATAGAATTTATCTTTTCTCAAAATGTCAAACTGCTTTGAGAAGAGTCAACGACTGCTATAAAACAGTTTACTATGCTATCCTTATTTACAACATGATGTATAATGGCCTCTCTGTTTCCACAGTAGAGTGTAAAAACCCACTGGCAGCCAAATACCGCCAGTCCCAACTGTGCCAGAATGTGCTGGAAGAGTTGAGCCATGTGAACCAGAGCGTTGCTGAAGGGGCCAAAGGTCAAGACAAGGCAGCCGACTACGCTACCTCTTTCCTCTATCAGGTCAGCCAACAATTCAGAAAACACATTAAAACATTGAATAAAACATCTTTCTTACATTAAAAAACTATTTCAAATAATTACCAGTTTGAGGGAATTAAAATCTCTGAGCCAAAACTGAAGTGAGTTTATGATGTTATGAGTTTAATGACTGTGCCAGCCAGCTGCTCAGTCAGTGTGCTTGGCTGCCCGCCGAACGAACCCTGTTTATAACTATAAAATACAATTTCTGTCTGTGCGTGTGTGTGTGTGTGTGTGTGTGACAGATGCGCGTGGTGTGTGGCAGGACAGTGCTGAACTCTCTGAGGAACCCTCAGACCTCTTACGCCCAGTTGGCTCTCAACATCTTCTTTGCAATTCTCGTGGGACTCATTTATTACCAAATGCCCTTAACAATGCCCGAGGCTTTACAGAACAGGTACAGTACGCACAACCTGCAGCATCACAGCCAGCCTAGTTTTAAATCAGTGTATCTGCTCTAAATTCACCTCTGCACTCTCTTCCTACTGTAAATGTCCCCTTTCCTCAACCCATCAAGGCCAAATTACAACAGAACTACTTAATGAATATAGAAGATCATATCAAAGGTTTTTCTTTATTGAAAGAATCAGCAATATCATCAATCCAGAGATGTTCACCCCCTGGACAAGTTGGCTCTGAGATACGTAAGGGATAACGTACAGCGAGCTGTTGGGATCCACCCCTCCGCTCTATTAATAATATATTTATACAAGCATAATATATGTTCAATGTATTCACATATTACTATAATGAGATACCTGTACAGTATCTATTTATTACCTTCAATGATCATAATTATCCTATGTTTACCGTCATTATTATTATAATCAGATGTATTTATTTTTTCTTATTCCCTTATTGATTTTTTTCCCCTATGCTTTGGCAACACAGATGTATTGACATGCCAATAATGCAAATTGAAATTGAAATTGAAGGTTTTCATAGTACATTATAGCATGTTGTAGGCAGTAATATGTGGTGACAGGGCAAATGTGAATATCTCCATTTCATAAGAGGCTGTGAGAATAATGGCTTGTGCTGTCAAGCCAAGAATGACCAAAATGTCACAAAAAGAGAATGTAAGCGGTCGTGTTTGATGGCTGAATTCAATTTGAAATACAGTAAATGAGTGAGATAGGTCGCCACGATGACAAGATGAGGAAACAAATTTTATAATGCTGTAATACTCGCAGGTTTATGGAGATATAACCCAGGTCAAATGACTGTTGCATAACTATCCATCATAACTGGTATCAGATAACAGATCTCTCTCTCTCTCTCTCTCTCTTTCTCTCTCTCTGGACGACAGGAGTGGAGCGTTCTTCTTCCTTATCATCAACATGGTGTTTGGGAATCTCTCTGCTGTTGAACTCTTTATCAATGAAAGGGCGATCTTCATGTAAGTGACAGATAAAGCTTGCTTGTGTGCGTGCTGAAGTGCAGACGTATGCAGAAGGTGCATCACTACGAAGAGCCCAGATAGATTTATGCGGATCACATTTCTCTTTTTACTGCTTTTTGAAAGATAAGGCTGGTGTTGTTCTAGGTTTTTCTAATTGTAAACAAATCCTGTGAGAAAACCAAAACCAACAATACGTTAGTCTGTCTCAATAATACTTTAAACGAACAGCGTGTAACATTTCGGGAGATCTATTGGCAGACATGGAATATAATGTTCCCAACTATGTTTTCATTAGTGTATCACCTGAAACTAAGAATCTTTGTGTTTTCGTTAGCTTAGAATGAGCACTTCATATCTACATAGGGAGCGGGTCCTCTTCACGGAGTCCACCATGTTGCTCCACCATGTTTCTACAGTAGCCCAGAATGGACAAACCAAACACTGGCTCTAGAGAGAGCCTTTTCCTGCTTTTACGTTACCTGAAAGCCACCGTAGTTCTCCGACACGCTTGGGAAACTGCGGTAACATGAGCCACAGAGTGCAAAACTGTGGTACCGCCAGCCGCCACCTGACTTACGTTGCTCCTAAAGTAACATTATTATGATAAGGATGGCCTCTGAGCGAGGTGGACGCCGTTTACACGGTTATGCACTTGGCGGCTCATGGTACTGCAATCTTGGAAAGACTGGGGTTCTTAGCTGATTGCAATCTGCAAACACACCACTAGATGTCACCAAATCCCAAACACTGTACCTTTAAGTACTTTCCGGCTTCCTTTTCTGTTTGTGGCACTTTTTCAGTAAATGGTGAATTTGTTGGGGACTATTTTCAGCTGTGGATTAATACACATTTGGTGCTATAGTGAGTATTTACTGGACGATGTATGTGGGATTGAGTCAAAGTAAACTGCGTGCTGTGTGTTCATGGTAATGAAGGAACATGTCACCCAGTGCAACAGTGTGCCTGATTTATGTGTTTTTAACAGTTTATGGAAAACAATAGAGCTCTACGGCACAGATGAATAAGCTATATGAGACCTCGGCTACACAGACAAGACTTCTTTCATGGGATTTGTTGACAAAATTGAAAATATTGAATATCACAAGCCTGATAATGTACAGTGGTAGCTCAACAGTGTGACATGAATTGTATCTGTTTTTCAAGGATTGTGAGTGAATACTGTAAATCCTTTACAATCCCATGCTTTTAACTCTGTCATTATGTTTGTATTTATGTGTTTCTTGAGAGTCTTTGTTTGACTTTGTTGATATTTGTTGCAGTCACGAGAACTCCAGCGGCTATTATCGTACTTCCGTCTACTTCCTGTCCAAGATCTTTGCTGACCTCATCCCCAACCGCATCATCCCCATCTTTGTGTTTTCAGCCATCGCCTACTATATGATGGGTAATTCTCATACATACACGCCAAGAATACTCACCATATTGTGTCATGTGGATGAGGAGCCAGTCAGCAAGTGCAGAGAAGAACAGGTGCTGTTTTATTCATGTCCTTGAGACGACTGTTGTACCTTGTCTGCTGACTTTAGGACTGCAGAGACGAGTGCCTTTGTCATTTTCACCAGTTGACTTGAGATTGTGAACAAATTATGAAGTGAATAAGTCCATAACTCTTTCTGCACAGGCTTGGCTTCAGGGGGTTCAAGTTTTGAGAAATAAAATCTAGATGACAGGGAGCTGCCTGTTCCAGTTTTTTACGTCTTCCTAATTTATGCTCCCACTGTTGATCTCTTTTTGTCTGGAACCTTTCATTTGACCTTTCTGCCATGTCTGAACCCACCAGGGGGAATCTGCTAAGAGCAAGACTATTTTATTAAATTCATACTCATTTCTGTCTCCCTGTTTTCATGTATCCACCACTCTTTCAGGATTGAAGCCTGCCGTTGAGGCCTTCTTCTGTTTCGCTCTGACCATGTCTCTGGTCAGTCTGGCAGGAGTCGGTCTGGCCTTCCTCGTCTCAGCGAGTGTATCTTCATTTGCCATGGCTAACATCCTCATTGCTCTGCCCTTCGTCTTCATGATGGTGAGATGTTGAGACCATAGACTGTATACATGACAGCTCCCCAAAAGTGAAGCCAAAACATCTGGACCGGCCCCTGGTGGCTGGCTGCAGTATAGGTCATAAAGCCCGCCCCCTCCATGTTAAGATGGGACATGGGCCAAACTAAAAAGTCAAAGTACACGTCAATTACATTCTTCCAAAGAGGGTTTCTGTCATTTTAGGTAGTTCTTATCATGCTGATGTCAACGTAATCTCATACAACGGTTTGTATGATATCTTACGAAACGTTATTTCTCTTTTTTCATGTGTTTTCCTACGAATGTCCAGCATCAATTTCCACTCAAGATAAACTTCCGTCTTCACAGGAAACAACTTTGCTTGGTTAAGGCAAGAAAACTACTTTGTTAGGTTTAGAAAATCTCATCGTTAAGTTATGCCACACCAAAAGTGGCGTAACTTAAGTACGGAAGTTACGTGACAAAAACTACTTTGTTAGGTTTAGGAAAAGATCGTGGTTTGGGTTAAAATAACACCGGAAGTGGCGTAAATTAAGTACGGAAGTTACGTGACAAATAAATCAACACTGACTTCCGGTTTCACACTTGACACAAACGCAGGTCTCCTTGGTGAAAGTCCTGTGTTTTTTGACCCACCCATCCACCTTTCTACGTGGCGTTCGCCGCTCTTTATACTTTCTCGTTCACAATGTTCACACGTTCACAATTACTCTGGAATTGTACGAGAGAGGAGATGTAACTTAAACTTTCAACAACCGTCACCAGTTTGTGTAATAGAACACATGACAATTTGATCATAAATGTAGTTATAGTGATATTATGGTTAGTTGTTGTGTCTTTCTAGCCAAACAGCTACCGTGGTGCTAACATAGCAGCTATGTGGCTAACGCTAGCAAGCTGCAGCCGTGCTCGGCTCGTAATTGGCTCGAGTGGGTGTGTGGGCGGGACCTCGACGGCTCCATCGCCCGATCACTACTGCGCCACAGACTTTGGCTCCAAATGACGTCAAAATCTCGAGACGGCAGCTCCCGTATCCGGGATATTTTGGCTTCACTTTCGTACAGTGGGAGGAAGTGGAGACGCGTTGTTATATATACAGTCTATGGTCGACTTACACAAAATACACATGATGTGCACTCTTGAAGATATATAGTAGAATTATTTTTCACGTGTATTCTTTGCAAATTTCTTTGCAAATTTCCCAACTGTGGGACCAATAAATGAATATCTTATCTTATCTTATCTTCCCTCTTTCCTCCCATGTTTAGGTGTTTGGTGGTTTTCTCGTCAACCTCAACGCCATGCTGAGCTGGCTCTCCTGGCTGAAATGGATCAGTATCTTCAAATATGGACTGGATGTAAGTTATGGAGGCAGAGTGAGAGCAGAAGGGTGTGGTTGTGAGACTGAGATCATGGGGTTGTATTTAATCTGGTCTTTATCTGTAGCGAGGAAGTTGTTCAGCCCAATCTCTTTGTCTTTCTCTCAGGCTACATTCGTCAACGAGATGTCAGGACAGTTTTTCATCAGCAACAAAACCTTGTGAGTGCTGAGCGATAACATAGACACTCCTTAAAACACAATACCCCCCCCCCCCCCCCCCCCCCCCCACACACACACACACACACACACACACACACACAGAGACACACTGAGCCTCTGTTATTTGTGCTGCAGGATACCAGGGGAGGTGTTTCTGGAAGCCCAAGGCATCGACTACTCTGTGTGGGGCTTCTGGCAGAATCAGGTGGCTCTGCTGGGAATCATATTGGTCTGCATGTTCCTGTCCTACGTACAGCTGCGACGAATCAACCGCTGGAAATGATGCCCATCTGTTTACGTATCCATCAACCATGCACTGTCTTTATCTTATTTATTTAACAGACCTCAAAATGAAAAAAAGGGGGTATAAAGAACATAAATCTGAGAAGTAATTGTTTCAGATGTGAAATAAGCTTTCTAACGTGATTATTTAAATATTAAAAATCACAATATTCATTGAACATTACACTGTCTCTCTCTCTCTCTCTCTCTCTCTCTCTCTCTCTCTCTCTCTCTCTCTCTCTCTCTCATTCTCTCACATAAACAAACACACGTGTTGTACCATTTGACTCCCAGGTGGATAAGCTGCCCTTAAGCACACTTGGTCTGTGCACGAGGGAATGTACAGCAACCGCCAAGCCGTCGTCTAAGTCCTCACAAAGCTTCTTACAGTGAGTGACACAACATTAGCCACAGTAAAGAAAAGATGTACAGAATCTATATATTATGGGGAATCTTTTAGTTTAAAAAAAAAAATCACATTTCTCAGTTCTCCAGGTAAAAAATAGTAGTCAATGCATAAAACTTTACCCTTTTTACTAACCCATTTGTGCCCAAAGACTATATTTAGTATGATACGGAGAAATGCCACAATATTTGTTCTGATTAGGGCTGTCAATCGATCCGATTTTCATTCACATATCTTGAGGTCAGAGGTCAAGGGACCCCTTTGAAAATGGCCATTCCAGTTTTTCCTCGCCAAAATTTAGTGTAAGTTGGAGCGTTATTTACCCTCGTTCGCGACAAGCTAGTATGACATGGTTAGTACCTATGGATTTTTTAGGTTTTCTAGGTTAATATGATGCCAGTATCTTCACTCTAGCTTTAAAACTGAGCCCGCTACAACCTGAAAAGTCGTGTTAATGCTTTAAAGAAATTAGTGGCATTAAAACGAATTTGCGTTAACACGTTATCATTGCGTAAACTTTGACAGCCCATAGTTCTGATTGGTCAAAAGTCTTGAAATCTGGTACAGACATACTTTGTGCATGTAGCCAACAGTACAACTTCTTTTTTTTTTTTTTTTTTTTTAATATTTAGATCACATGAAAAATTACACTATTATCAATAATCAAAGTAAGGATTTTTGAAAAATTATATTATTATATTATATTTCCCATGGGGCATGTTTTACACTGCATATATATGCATATATTTCATATTCAATTTGTTATGAGCTCATAGATACCAAATACGTGATTGTGATTGTCATTTTATTTTTAGTGTAATATACCTTTTTTGTTACAAACTTTATGCAAGTTTTACAAAAATATACTGATAACTCATCAACCCATCAGATTCATTCTGTAAAACTGGATTACAGGGCATAGAAAAAGATTCACATATGACAAAAATGAACCCTCAAAAGCTTCAAGGTTGGAGAATCATCATTATTCCACTCTTTCTGACAGCATCACATACTGTATATATATTCTGGATCATGTTGCACCAGCTATATGATGTTTACACTAAGTGACCAAGACTCCATGATTTTTATGGCAATAAATGGAAATATTCTAGATGTCTGGCGCATCATTTGAAATTTTCTTTCCCCGAAAATTCAGCGTATTTGAAATCTTAAGAATCCCTCCTAGAACTTTAAATAAAGTTCTGTTTCAGGTTTGAATCATGTTAGCTGCACAATATGAGTTTGAAACCAGCTGTGGTTTAAAAAGACAGCCCAGGTTTCATCCCTCTGAGAGACCCTGAATACTACAGTGTAGAGCTGCCAGCTGCACTCTCACCTCCTTATTCACAGCACAGTCAGTGAAGAGTTGTCTTTCCAGAGTATCACATGTAAGAATCTCCCATGTACACATTGGACACTCATAAAATAGTCAGTCTGACTGTGGGTATAAGCCACCGCACATCTCACGCAGCATTCTCCTCCCTTTCCTCTATCTATTTTTGCAAGGTACCGAACCGCTGCATCCTGTACTTAGAACCATCCAAGACGATTGTGATTGGTTTTTAAAGAAATACAAACAAGCCAGAGCGTCTTTTCCCCCTATAGGAAAATTATAATGTGTGGAGCCAGACCTTTCTTTGGTGCTGACACAGTACTGTGGAGATAAGTTTGGCTATAAGGATCACCAAAAAAGAATCTTTATCAACACATGGTTGCATGTGTCATTCAGTGTGTTAGAAACCTACGTTAATTTATTCCACCTTGTTGGAAATACAGAACAAATATTTTTAATGGGTTGACTCAAATGTTCTGTAAATAACCCAATAAATTATGATGCTCAAGTTTAAAACAAGTTTAAAAAATAAGATCTGTTGGCAAAATACGTTTAGTACTTATCAGGTGTTGAAATGTGCAGAGCAAATTTGAATGTCTTAAGTTTTACTTAAAAAAACGTTAAAGCCGAAATGGACAAGTAGTCAAAAATGCTCAGAATCACCAAAATTTGAATATCTACAGTCTCATGACAAAATGAGCAAAGTCCATATGCTGATGAAGACAGTTGGAAGCTTAAGCTAGTAAGTGAGCTGACCTTGAGATAAGATTGTCAAAATGTAATGAGGCAATATAAAAATTAAATCAAGAGTTCATTGCTATGGACTTCTGAGAGGAATTTGCAGAGTCCAAACCTCTGCATTTAACCCATCCGTAGGAGCAGTGGGCTGCTGTAAAGCGCCCGGGAAGCAACTTTGGTTTCAGTGTCTTCCTCAAGGACACTCTGACATGCAGACAGTAATAACCGATAATCGCACCATCAACCTTGCAGTTAAAAGACGACCACTCTACCTACTGAGCTACAGACGCCCTACTTACTTCCCCTCTGACTTTGAGAAGGAGGTGGATCAACAAAAAAAAAACAGCAGGACCAGAACATCATGAACTTGCTAAAATTCTTGCAGTTTCATAAAAACTTCAACACTGTCACAGTGGATGAATATCTTAGCAGCACTAAGCCCAGTAAATGAGAAACAGAGCACCAGCACATCTTCACATAACAACTAGCCAACACAGAAACAGAAAGTTCATTCTCAGGTTGGAAGACGACACCACCAACACTTTTTAGAAACTTTTCACACGGCTTGCACTGTTATTCAGGCTGTGTACCACCGTCACCGGTGTGTTTTCCAACCCACGGAGCCACTCTGTACATTTCAGCACCACCCGCTCATCCACTCTGTGGTCTTCCTCCTCATACTCCACATCGTCATACTTGTGTTGCTCGTTCAGAAGTGAGATTTTCAATATTGAAGTTATGTCTCTCAGTTCAGCCTCGCTGTTTTTAGCAGTGAGTCTGCTGTTTGGAGTGCTGTGTCTCTGCGTTGCCGGTTGATGCCTTTTAGAGGCGTTTTCCCTCCTGCGTCTGGAATCCAAGGCGCCTCCAGAAACGCCTCCTCCACTTCCGGCGTTTCTGGACGCTGAATGTTGGCGTCTCTCAATGTTCCTCCGCTGCAGCAGCAGAACGGCCTCAGGTGTGAGAGTCAGTGTGAAGCGGATTTCCTCCTGATTCCTGGCCCTCGCCTTCACCTCTGGTTCACTCTTTACGGAGCTCACATGTTTGAGCTGCGGTGTCTTAGACAGGGAATCGCCGGAGCTGGAGAATGGGAGGCTGTCTGTTTGTGATGAAGGTAGCAGCCTCTCCCTTCTCTTTGCATGCAGCTCTGCCGCTGACACTCCTTTGGCGGTTGGCAGATGACTCCTAGGTTGACTCTTCTTTCCCAGCTGCTTGAGGTTCGAAGCCAGTCGCTCCTTCACCGAGCTGCCTTTGTCTTCTCTTTGGACCCTCGTCAGAGTAGTGGTAGATGCAGATTTGTTGATAGGCCTCTCCTTCGCAGTCAGTCCTGACACGGAGCGTACAATCGACACAGGTGGGATGAACGGCATTTTGGCAACACACAAGATCAAATAGGAGAGGAGTTGAGTTTTGCAGTTGAAGGGCTGGAAGAGAAAAGAAGAGGGCACTAAGGAGGAAACCGATTGACCGAGGGAGGCGAGACACACTGGTGCATCCTCGGCCATGCAGGGGTCAGCAGTCAGTGTGCTGCTGCTGGGATCCACCAGAGCTCACCCACCCGGGAACAGCAGACATCCTGACATGTGACTTGTACCTGAGCAGCAGGAGGGCTTGGCATGGCACGCTGCAGAAGACGTGCATGACCTCAGGAGAGGGGAGCGAAGGGTTTTACTGCATCTCAAATGCTCATTACTCTGAGGCTCAAAGATCTAAAATAAACCTGCACTCTTCTAATCCTCTGGTGTGATGTCAGTGAGGGCACGTTTACACACAGTACACATGCAGGCTTAATCCACACAGGATGTATTGATGGCTAGAGTGAAAGTAAGCTGGGGATCTGTGTAGAACTGCAACGATTAATCAATTAGTTGTTAACTATTAAATTAATCGCCAACTATTTTGATAATCGGTTTGAGTCATTTTTAAGAAAAAAGATTCTCTGATTCCAGCTTCTTAAATGTGAATATTTTCTGGTTTCTTTACTCCTCTATGACAGTAAACTGAATATCTTTGAGTTGTGGACAAAATCAGACATTTGAGGACGTCATCGAAATCGATATTTCTCACCATTTTCTGACATTTTTTAGACCAAACAACTAAGGACACACCGATCCGACTTTTTCAGTTCCGATAGCGATAGCGATACCTGGGCTTTGAGTATCGGCCGATACAGAATACCGATCTGATACCGGTGTTTACAGTAATTTAATAAGCTGTATGCCTCACTGTGTGGAAGTAATCGTTCTTTTATGTGTCAGGCCTGACTTAAAGATTACTTTCCTAACTTTGTAAAACAAAAATGTAACAAATAAATTCATAGATAAAATTGATCTGAATTGTTATTTATTATTAAAATAAATTGTAAACCAGCAACTTGGTAAAAAATCTTCAAAATTAACAGAAATTACAATTCAAGTGTAAACCTTTTTAATGCAGCAACAAATTGGTCAAAACTGAAACGTGAAATAAAATTCCAGTATATAATGTAGATAGTATATAAACATAGAACTGAATTGAATAGATCGGCCCCACGCATTGTCACAGATATCCAATCCAGCTATTTGAGTCAGTATCGACCGGATAACTGATCCGGTATCGGTGCATCCCTGCAAACAACTAATCGATTAATTGAGAAAATAATCAACAGATTAAACAACAATGAAAACAATTGCAGCCCCTGGATCTGTGCATTGAGCTCTGTGGCGAAGGTAAAATCTGTTAACTAAGTCTAACTCATGAAAGTTACTTCTTGTCCTTAAATATAGTAGTTTGATGAATAAATAAATAACTCAAGATCCACTTACTAGCTTTTTCCACAGCATTCAACTGCATCTCCTGGTCTTTATCAGCAGATGGAAAAAGCTAGTAAGTGAATCTTTTTTGTCAAATGTTAATTTAGTTTGCAGGTATTGTTTGTTTGGAGCAAAATATACACATCTACTCGAGTCCGATCTCAGCATTTCCTTCTGTTGTGGGCTTTCTTTTATAAGAAAAAGGTAACACCTGCACACTACTCCTTGCCACAATATTTGTATTGTCTATGTTTCGATCCTACGTGGATCTTCATCAGGTCAAAGTGTTTGAAAAGTGGAAACCACTCCCATATTTATGCAAACAGCACACCAATAGGCAAACGAGCTCCGTGATGGCAGTTGTGGTTCATCCAAAACACCATTGTGATAAAACATCCACAGAGAAGGGTGTTTAAAACCCAATCTCTGTACATATGTTAAAAAAAAAAATTCTTAATGTAATATTTTTAAATGTAGAAATTGTATTTCCTGATATATTTGATGATGAATATGACATGTTTATAAATAACATGTTTCATATTTAGAAATATATTTATTAGTATGGTGTTTGTATTTCTGTTTTTATGTACTTTATCAAATTAACTGTTAGTGGATGTTTTATCACAGTGGTGTTTTGGATGAACCACATCTACCATCGCAGAGCTTGTTTGCCTATTGGTATGCTTTATGTATAAATATACGAGTCATTTCCACTTTTCAAACACTTTGACCTGATGGAGGTCCAAGTAGGATCAAAACGTAATAAAAATATTGTGGCATCTAGTGTAGGTGTTACCTTTTTCTTTACCGACGCTGTTCTGATGGCCTCGCACCTATACGTGATGTTTGTACAATTAATCTTCTTTTGCTTTCTTTTATAAAGACAGAAGACATGGGGGGAAAATTGCCACAGAAAACATTTATTTGACATGATTTTGTTACAAAACATGATTAAAATTGTTTTTAAAAAATGTGTGAGTGTGCGAGTGCAGGTGTGTGAATTTTTAGGATGGGTTACGGGTTTTGATTTTTGTTTGGTTTATATGTTGTCATCAAAATTTGTCAATAAAATTAATATTAAAAAAAAAATAGTTAAAAAAGATCACTAAATTCTACATGAAAGGAACCAACATGTCTTCACCTTATCTAGTAAACATCTAAACCTAAGTTATCCTGGCTGTGAAAAAAACACATTAGCATCACATTAACTTGTTTGTAGTTCACTGTGTTGGTGTTCATTCGCAGCATGTCCTCCAGTCTACGTGGAGGACCTGTTCACAGCGAGGACAAATGTGATAGGCGTCCTTGAAGTAGTTCACAAAAAATGGAATCAGGCAGCATCCAAGCACCAACCTGTGAGACAGAAATAATACATCAGTCTACACATTTTGAATATGCGATTGATCCTTGGTAATTAGATAACCAGATTTGGGTATGTGAATGAGTCTCTCCTCACCCGCATAACACAAACACAAGACACATCAGCCAGGCGTGCCTCCCGACATGGTAGGTGACATGCGAGGTGACCTGATCCTGACAGGTAGGGCATGTTGTCACAGCCGGAATGCGAAACAGCTCCTGTTCATAGCTCACAAACCCCAGCCTGGGAGGAGGGCCAGGGCCAGCAATCGCTAGAGAGAAGACACAGGGGGATGAAAATGTATGCTTCAAAATGTAAAGTTACAAAATCAAGATTTTCCCTCAACTTAAAGTGGAGATGAATCAGTCAACCAAGTTAAGCTGGTTTACTAAATGGATTTCCACTCTAATAAACAATTATATACAGTAACAAACATGACAAATGTCAACATTTAAAAGAAAAAAGGAAGCTTTGTTTCATCTTTTATGGCCAGAGCGCCGCCATGTTGCAGTACTCTAGCCTGTGACCTCACGAGGTTGGTTGGCTCGGCTGAGTTACACTGATACAATGGTAGAGACCGTGAAAGACGGACACTGAGGAGACACAGGACAGAAGAAAACAAAAGAGGGGACACTATTGTATTGTTCCTGTATGTACATTTGAGTTTTACAATGTTAAAACTAAGGACAAAACAGTGCATTTCATAAACTGCTGCTGAGACGGAGATCTGTAAGTTGCTGCAGCGCTGGCTAGCGGCCCTGAAAGAGCCCACCGACAGGCACTGAGTCCAGCTGCAGTTGACTGTCTCCCCATGTCCCGTCCTCTCCCCTCACTAATCACCTGCTGTCTCATTCAGACCGTTCAAAGACGCTAAGAAAATAAACGCTGAAAGCACTACTTTATTCTCAAGCCCACGTTATAGCGTTTGTTTACGTTACTTACGTAGCTTCAACATTAACATACCAAAGCTCCAATTACACAGTGAAATTTATCTCCAAAGCAAACACTAGAGACATCATAAACGGACTGTTTTGACCTTGGTTTTAACATTGTAAAACTCATCTTTACATCCAGGATACAATACAATAGTGTCCCCTCTTTTGTTTTCTTCTGTCCTGTGTCTCCTCAGTCTCCGTCTTTCACGGTCTCTACCGTTGTATCTGTGTAACTCAGCCGAGCCAATCAAACTTGTGCCGTCACAGGCTAGAGTACTGCAACATGGCGGCGCTCTTGCCACGAAAGATGAAACAAAACTTATTTTTTCTCTTAAAATGCTTACATTTGTCATGTTTGTTATATAATTGTTTATTAGAGTGGAAGTATTTTAGTAAACCAGCTTAACTTGGTTGACTGATTCACTTCCACTTTAACTTTAGGTCACACTATAAATCCTTAACATTATCTAATCAGTGCTGTGTGAGAGATTGAGAGGTTGGATTAGCATGGTATCATCATCCAAAAACAAAAAATGTGTAAATTCTACTTGTGCCTTGAATTGTGCAAAGAAAACATGTGCTCAAAATGTTTCTGAATAATATAATTTTTAAAATTGTTGCATGTCGTTGCATTCCATGTAAAGAGCAAAACTACAAGTAGAATTAAATCAGTATGTTTAAGTCACTTCACACTCGTGATTTACACACTTTCAGTAGTTTTGGACAATACAACACTATTTAATGGACGGACAACAACACTTTTCAACTTAATTCAGTCTAAAGGGAAGAATATCACTGAATTGTGAACAAAGAAAATGTGACATTCAGGCCTACTCTCCATGTTCAAAATGGAGGCAGATGTTAGGTGAGCATGTACCTGTCACAGGTGAGTGAGTTTGGGTGGAGCAGCCCAGATCAGGAGAGAAGGAGAAGGGTGGAGGTTGTGGAGGACTGAAAGGTGAGTTGATGTGGTAGATCCTCCCATCTTGCCCTGATTGACCTCGATCTGGAAAAACAAATATACACAAGTTGTTTTTTTAACTGTGAAAACTGATAATTTCAAGCTCTGTACATCAGGTAAATTGAGAGGGTATTTTACCTGTTGATAAGTACGATGGAGGTGTACGAAACTGCTGAAATGACTCCATTTAAAAGGTTGATGTACCACAGAGAAGAGAGTGTGAATGTGTTTTGATGTTTTCAGCTAGCAGCAGTTCATCTGGAGGTCTACCAGGTGTGATGGAGAGGTACTAATTGAGATCTCCTCTGATTGGTTTAAGGACCTATTACCCACAAGGCAATGGGGTGGCCTTTAAAAGAAAGCAAAAGTGATTTGGAGGTAAAAAGTTGCACATTTTTGTTGACTGCTCCTTTTGTGAAATGTCTCCAGAAACAATGCTGCACCTGTTCTGGTCCAAACACCAACACAATTTAGAAGGATGTGTCTTGTTATGTTACTGTTAATATTGACTCTGATTTTTTTGTTGTTGTTGTACTTGCATAATTTACTGTTTGGTTTCTACAATAACAAATGTAAAAAATGATTTTATCTAAATTTCATATTCATAATAAGTGAAAGCAAGTTTCAGGATGTAATTTGCATAAGAACAATTTACATCTGTGTCACTCTTTAACTTTTGTAAGAAATGTTTCACTTGATGGATCAATTTAAATGACACCTCTTTTATCTTATTTGTTAGAAGGAACTTTTGTGGTAAGGACCAAACTTTCCTCCAATCAATATCACTAACACAATTACTCCAATAAAATATTGCTGCCAGAATAGAAACCATGTTGTCCTGAAACAAGGCCCTTATTGTGGTGTTCATTCTCCTTTTAAAAGAAAAATAAACTTTAAAGGCCCATATTGTGCTCATTTTCAGGTTCATACTTGTATTTTGTGTTTCTCCTAAAACATGTTTACATGCTGTAATGTTAAAAAAAAAACTTTATTTTCCTCATATAATAATAAATTACATAATCTGTCTTAAATGCTCCGTTTTAGCGCATTTTGACAGAATTGCAACAGGATTATGTTGCTAGGCAACAGTTTGGGTCCATGTGTACTTCCTGACAGTTTATGACATTAACATACACTGCAACAGGAATAAACGTGGATACATTTAGAATGTTTACGTTTAAAACTGTGTAAAGGGTCTAAATATTGTACATTTGTGACATCACAAATGGACAGAAATCAAAACGCACAATTTCTGAACACGGGCTGTGTGTATTTCTCCGTATATTGAGCTTTTTGATACTTTCACAGTATTAATAAAGCACTGAAACCTGCTTTATAATATAAAAGACATGAAAATCTCCCTTTTTACAATATGGGTCCTTTAACTGATGGAGATTGAATTGGGTCAGGGGGTAGAGAGTAGTTTTCTTAGTAGTGCATATTCCATGGTATTCCCATATATACAAGTATGGTGCTTTCAGGGCCCCTGGGAAACGGGGGATGTATCTCAGTCCACACTAAACTGTGCCATAGCCACTGACTGCTGAATGCTGTGTGAGATTAGTCCACACTAATGCACTAGATGGTGGTGTTTTGTAGCCAGTTAGTCCAATGTGTATGTTTCTATTTGACCCACTAGAGGAGCTGTTTCTCAGTAGTCCTAGTTTGTGTGTGAGAGACGTGGATGTGAACGAGGTTTCTCTCAGAGTTGAATGTAACACAGCCACCGTGATGAGGCTCAGCTAGCTGTCAGACAGGCATCCACACACGGGTTAGCTCTAATAACGTTACCGGATGCTCCCGGTCGTCTCCTACCGGCCGTCTTGACACATCCCCTCAACATCACCTGGACGAGTTCGTGTCGACTGACCAGAGTCCGCGAATTCGGGTCCAAATCCCGATCCAACCTTTTCCCCTTTACAGCTAGTAGCGTGATTTAGCTTCACCGGCTAACCGAGAGAGAACCGGACTGACGAGGTGAGTTAGCATGACGGGCTAGCGGGATGTAGTGCTGCTTCCACCGGGAGGAAAGGCTTCTCTTCTCTAAGGAAACACCGGGGTCTGACACAGAGACCAGAGGCCGAGTGGTGAACGTGTGGACAGCAACACGTCTTTATAAATGTGTCTTATAATGAGTGATCTGGCTGCTAGGCCTCTCTCACACCGGTCAACAGCACGCGAGCAGCTTCATTATTAACTTGCTGGTTATGTTTGGCTGTTAACGATTTACCGAGTGAAACGCTGTCATGGCAACAAGATAGCAGCTAGATAAGCAAGTCAACTTGTTTAACTTTAACATGTTTGACACGCCTTTTCTCTCGTAAAGTTATGACTTTATTCTCGTAATATTATGACTTTATTCTCATAATATTACGATTTTCTTTCTCATGAAGTTATGACTTTATTCTCGTTTTATTGCGATTTTATTCTCATAATATTATGACTTTATTCTCATAATATTATGACTTTATTCTCGTTTTATTGCGATTTTATTCTCATAATATTATGACTTTATTCTCATAATATTATGACTTTATTCTCGTTTTATTGCGATTTTATTCTCATAATATTATGACTTTATTCTCATAATATTATGACTTTATTCTCGTTTTATTGCGATTTTATTCTCATAATATTATGACTTTATTCTCGTTTTATTACGATTTTATTCTCATAATATTATGACTTTATTCTCGTTTTATTGCGATTTTATTCTCATAATATTATGACTTTATTCTCGTTTTATTACGATTTTATTCTCATAATATTATGACTTTATTCTCGTTTTATTGCGATTTTATTCTCATAATATTATGACTTTATTCTCATAATATTATGACTTTATTCTCGTTTTATTGCGATTTTATTCTCATAATATTATGATTTTATTCTCATAATATTATGACTTTATTCTCGTTTTATTGCGATTTTATTCTCATAATATTATGACTTTATTCTCGTTTTATTACGATTTTATTCTCATAATATTATGACTTTATTCTCATAATATTATGACTTTATTCTCGTTTTATTACGATTTTATTCTCATAATATTATGACTTTATTCTCATATTACAACTTTTTTTCTCATAATATTGTGACTTTATCCTCGTAATATTAAGATGTTTTACTCGTAATATTACGACTTTATTCTCGTAAAGTCTCCTACACGTCTGTATATGTGTCTTATGAGTGATCTGGCTGCTAGGCCTCTCTCACCGGTCAACAGCACGCTAGCAGCTTCATTAACTTGCTAGTTGTGTTTTGCTGTTAACGATTTACCGAGTGAAGCCGCTGTCATGGCAACAAGATAGCAGCTAGATAAGCAAGTTAACTTGTTTAACTTTAACATGTCATGGTCAAATACAACTTGGTGATGTTGTTTTAGCTCACATTGGCTAGTTGAAGCAGCCTTGGGTTTAGCTAATGTACCCAAAGCTAACAAGTGGAAACATTGCATTAAAGTTGTTCCAGTTGAGAAGTAATCAAACATACTTTTTTATTATCTATATATAATGTTGTCTGCTATCTGTGGAGCTTTACAGCCAGTACAGGCTAAAGTTTAGTTCAGCTGCTGTTGCTCTGTTGGTTTGTTTTGTTGCTAGTTGCTAAACTAAGTTCATTTAAATAAGTCCTAGCAGCTTTTGCACATATTTATGGAAAGGTTATCCCTTTTCTCATTTATGATGTCTTTTTTGACCTGATATTTCAGTGTTTTTGTATATTGTTCTTGTGGCCTTCTTTTCTTTTTGCTGGGTCCTGATCCCAGTAAGCATTTGAGTACTCTTTGTCATGTTTTTGGTATGTCTGTCTGTGCTCTTGTCTGTGCTCTACCTTATTGTCAATACGGATGTCATCCTCTATTTTTGCTGCAAAACAAATCTACCTACGGGTACAAATAAAGTCACCTGAACCTGAACCTAAGTTTTGCTGTGACTTTGCAGAGTTCCCCTGAAGGACCACACCCAGACAAGATGTCCCTTCATCAGTTCCTGTTGGAACCCATCACCTGCCACGCGTGGAACCACGACAGGACACGTAAGGATCAGATATCTCCTCCTTTATTGGAGTTATACTGTATCACTACTAACTTCTACACCACACACACTTAAAGGTCCCATATTATGCTCATTTTCAGGTTCATACTTGTATTTTGTGTTTCTACTAGAACACGTTTACATGCTGTAATGTTAAAAAAAAACTTTATTTTCCTCATACTGTAAGCCTGATTATGTCTGTATTTACCCTCCTGTCTGAAATGCTTCGTTTTAGCGCATTTTGACAGAATTACAACAGAATTGCAACAGAATTGCAACAGAATTGCGTTGCTAGGCAACAGCTTGGGTCCATGTGTACTTCCTGTCAGCTGATGACATTCTCATACGCTGCAACCAGGAAATAAACTGGGACACATTTAGAATGTTTACGTTTAAAATTGTGTCAAGGGTCTAAATATTGTATATTCGTGACATCACGAATGGGCAGAAATCCTGACAGCTTGTTTCAAATGCAGAGTTTCTGAATACGGGCTGTGTGTATTTCCCTGTGGATTGAGTGTTTCGATACTTTCACAGTATTTATATAGGACTTAAGCCTGCTTTATAATAAAAAAAAAACATGAAAATCTCACTTTTTTATAATATGGGACCTTTAAGAAATTACTGGTTACAAGTATTGCGTTGGAAAACAAATGTCAGTGCAACTTCAGCCACAAAAAGCATATTGTTCCACTGTTTGTTTTCAGGATTTGTGAACTTTTACTCTGAGTAGTCCTGCTTGGTAATTGGCTGATACCAGAAACTGGTCTAGCTTGTTTTGTTATGTGTACTTCCATCCCGTCAACCTGCTGGTCTTTACTTTTTTTTTCCTGCAGAGATTGCCATCAGTCCAAATAACCATGAAGTCCATATCTACAAGAAGAGTGGCAACCAATGGGTTAAGACCCATGAGCTGAAGGAGCACAATGGACACATAACAGGTATTTAATCAGACTGCATTAGATTTCTGTTTTCGTATGACTAACCCACAAACACAGAAGTGTGTCATCAACACCAGTTGACACACATGTCTGAGTCTGAATTATCTATTTGTATAGAAGCATACATCAGACCGGCAACACGTCATCCAGAGTAGGCTTGCATGACCATGCCCCTTTTTGGGGGGAAACAATCCCGTGTCCCTCGTTGACGTTAACAGAGTAAACAGAAGTTGATACATGTCTTCAAACTTCTACTTTAAACAAACCGCTAATAAGTAGTAACAACGCTATGCCGAAGAGTTGCTGTGTAGTTGGTTGCACCAACAATAAAGTCAGAAACACTGACCTCTGATTTGTTCCCCCACCATGTCCTAAAAAAAGATATAATAGAGGGTCTTTATGGTTCAAAGCTATAGACCAGTTTGGGGGAAAGAAACTCACTGTAACAGGAGAGAAAATAACAAAAAGCTGTTGTGTGGCGGGTTAACCGAGGCTTTCACACTGAGATATGAGGCACATACGATACGTGAATATTCACTGTCAGTGTGATAAATTGATAAAGTGATGCTGGTGACAGTGACTAGCATGGCTAGCTAACATTAGCTTGAATGTGAGGCTGCTGCAATAATACAGTGATACATTAACGTAATAGCAGCATCAGACTGTCGTCTCCAACTAAACTTATTAGACGTGTATAAAACAAACGTTTGTATAACGAGATGAATGCATACAAATTTGTCAAAATTCCAATCCAATCAAACGTCAAATTGCATTGAAGTCTATGGGATCTTCGGTTTTCTATCTCCCAAAAGGGGGCGCGGCCTTGACATTTTGCAAAGTACCCATATGTGCCAGTCTTGTGTATAATTCACTCCATGATTGTTGTTAATAGTCAGCCAGTAATTACATAATCTCTCTTCGTTGTATTGTAGGTATTGACTGGGCTCCCAAAAGTGACCGTATAGTGACATGCGGAGCAGACCGTAATGCCTATGTGTGGTCCCAAAAGGAGGGGGTATGGAAGCCCACACTGGTCATCCTCAGGATCAACCGAGCCGCCACCTTCGTCAAGTGGTCTCCACTTGAGAACAAGTTTGCAGTTGGCAGCGGTGCTCGACTCATCTCTGTCTGCTACTTTGAGTCTGAGAATGACTGGTGAGACTATTTGTACAGTTAGTTCATCTGTTGACATCGAATACAACAATAGACACAAGGTTACGGCCAAATTGATATTTCTGATTATTTTGCTAAACGTTTTGATTGGGAGTACAAATAAGTTATTCTTGCACTTTAACATACTGTACATTGTAGTGTGTTGTCACTTTTTTAAGTGTAGTATTGCAGTTAGGTTGTGTTATTTATCTTCTTCTGTAAAAAAAATCCTCCACATTAACTACTAATTTATGACTTTGGGACACAGCAACAACCCTAAGGCTGCATTCACACCAAATCAGGCATTGCTTAATTAGCGCAGGGTTGTGTGGCGTTGTGGGAGTGTCACTTAAATGACCCATTTAACGACAAGCGACTCCCTCATGGCAGGGATGTACAGCTCTTGATTGCTGGTTATGTGATTGGCCTTTCTCCAAAAGTTGATTCTGTTTCAACCTTTCATCTCAGGCCACTGCGTTGTTGTTTTTTTTCCCCAACACCCCCTGCGGTCCACACTGTCGCAGCCTAAACACACTACCCGCATTCAAATGCTTGTCATGACTGGCGTTTTCACCGCAACGCCTGATTTGGTGTAAATGCAGCATAAGACAGATGTTGTCACTGTATTTCCAAATGACTGATAAAGATCCAGTTCAAGGCCCGAAAAGTTCTACTTTCCAGCACTGCGCCAGTCTGTTCTGTTTCACTTTACTCATTGATTCAGTTTTTGCGGGTGTAATAAGTCTCTCAGGGCTCCCTGATTCTTCATCTTCATTTTTGTTTTGGGCACATGGATGTATTGTGTTAAATTGACAGCAGACATTAAAACAAACAGTTACGTTTTGCTGAACTACACTCATAATTGTTGCTGTCTCCCATTTGAAACATAACATTGGTATATAAGATTCATTGATCATTCAATTTATACATAAATATTAGATAATGCTGAGTTTTTTTCACATTCATATTAAAAATGTCTGTGCTGTTTCAAATGCTTCAGGTGGGTGAGCAAGCACATCAAGAAGCCAGTACGCTCCACCATCCTCAGTCTGGACTGGCATCCCAACAACATCCTGCTGGCTGCTGGATCCTGTGACTTCAAATGCAGGTGAATGCCGTCAACAGTGAAATGGGACGAGAGATGAAGAGTAAATGATTGAAAGCCTTCCATCGTCCTCACTCGCTCTTTTGCTTTGTGTTCTGTTTTTTTTTTTTGCTACCACTCTCCCCACCCCTCCCTCTCCGGCCTCTAGGGTGTTCTCAGCCTACATTAAGGAGGTGGAAGAGAAACCAGGCCCCACACCCTGGGGCAGCAAGATGCCATTTGGGGCTGTGCTAGCAGAATTCGGAGGAGCGGGTCTGTATCTTTGTCTTTTATGTGATATAAAAAAAATCCTTTTTGCAGTAACCCTTTGAACTAAACCATTTTGTTTCTGTACACTTTGTGTTTGTTAGGTGGAGGGGGTTGGGTCCACTCTGTCTCTTTCTCAGCCTCTGGTAACCGCCTGGCCTGGGTCAGCCATGACAGCACTGTCACTGTGGTGGACAGCTCTAAGACTGCCAGGTATGTTCATTTCTACCCATAAAGGGATCTTGTTTATGGTTGTAACCAGCAGGTTTCAGATTAAACATGCCCTGTGGATATTTATAGTAAACAAAGGTTTTGTTTACATTTAGTGTAAACGCATTGTCTGTGTCCTTGAGACCTGAGAAATGTGTTCAGTGCATTTCCTTCATCATAAAAATTTGATTAAGCATTTAAAATCCTGTATTGTTTAATGTTTACTAGGTCAACTAATATTCTAAATTCAACACCGAATGCACCGCATGACGGGAGTCATTATTTTTGTAGTGAAATGAGGAGGTATCATATAGATAACTCCTCATTTCAACTTCGTGAATCAGCCGTTCTTCATCCATTGTGGAGCTTTCAAAGCGAAACGACACAAGTAAATAGAAACAGGGTGTTCAACAAAAGTTCAGCTCAAGATGACGCGCTGTGCAGTGCTGCGTCACTCGCGGCCAGTTAGGACACAGTGTCATGGAAACAATGCATAAAAATAGATATTCAAATTGGTCGAACCTATGTGTTTTTTTGGAATGAATATTCAAACTTAATTTTTGGCCAATCTTTACAGCCCTAATGTTCACTAGCTTGCTGTCTTCTTCTTTACTGACTTTGATGGTGCATTGCTGCATTTTTCTTTAGGGCCGTGTTAAAGCCACTTGTTGATCAGTTTCATAGTGTAAAACCATTGTCAGGACTGCGCTACTAGAGGTTTAAAACTCCTCAGATTAACTTGAATTAACAAAATAAATATTGGGAATAATTTGTTAAGCTTTTTGTCAGCCACATGAAATTAAGATGGAAAGATAAGTCAGAAATGATAATTACTATACAATAAATTAAGATGTTGGCATCACATATGCATTGTTAAATATTTCAGTGGGTCAATATTAAGTGCCAGTACACTCACTAGCCCTTTCACACTACCTGTTCAAGGCGGGACTGTTGCGTCGTTATTCTGCTTCGCTGTTCTGTATGAAAGGTATGGAGTCAGACTTGGGGGGGAGGGCAGAGGTGTTCCGTTGCAGAGCCGGTGGTGGAGGTAGTCACAAAGCCAAGCTAATGTCTGTGTGAAAGGGACAGCCAAAGCGGAGGGACTACACACACACACACACACGCACACACAAACACACACTAGACGCTGTTATGTTAAACGTCACGTCTCTTTTGCTCCCGTGATGCCGCAGCATTATGCCACCATTGTTTGGTTCAGTGTGAAAAAGCAAAGCCGACCTGAACGCGGATTTTCTTTACGGCAGTATTGCGGAATCTCTGCGTAAAAAGGGCTCGAGTGACTAGAGTTGCAATGAAGGAGATAATGCTGGAAATGCAGACAGTATAGTCTAAAAGGATTGACATGAATGAGGACTGTAAAGTTTCAGCTAGAGGAAGAAGATGATTTAGAATGTGAGCTGGCACCTTGTTTTCAGAGCAACTAAAAATAAAAAAGGAGATAAAATGTTCATCCTCTAAACCAAACAGGGAGATGGGATTTCTCTGTTCAAGCAACAGATGTGTGTAGATGGGAAATGAAAAGCGATTTCATGATCTCCAAAAAATGACTAACCCCTTTCATAAAATTAAACTCTTCGTCCACACATTCATCATGTTGAAAAGACGATCCATCACAAAAACAAACATTTACAAAATGAATGTGGTGATATTTATAGAATACCTTTTTGGTGTATTCTCTATATTATCGGCCACTATACATAAGCCATGATTTGTAATCTGATCAGCTGCTCACTGTACCAGTAAGGTGAGAAAGGTAAACAACCACTTACATAATGACATGCTCTTGTCAACAAATTGCAGGTGACATGAATTGAGGGGGCAGTGCAAAAATTACAACACGTTCAGCCTGGAAACCTGCAAACACTGCAGCGAGCCCAGTTTTATGTTTTTGATCACAAAACTGTCATTTCTGTGGCAACAACAGTTTTGAAATTGTTTACAGTATGCTGCCTGTTTTAATCTTTTTACAGTACAATAATACCAGTTGATTCTCAAGATGATAATCAATTTGTTTGTGTTTAGTCCTTCACAGCTGAAGACGGAGTTCCTTCCTCTCCTCAGTGTCATTTTTATCTCAGAGAACAGTCTAGTAGCTGCGGTAAGAATAAAAAACATACACAATACATATTTCCATGCACAAATATACAGTAATGTCAATTTTAAATGAATATCCTCTGCGTCTTCAGGGCCACGACTGTTGCCCCATGCTGTTCCGTTGCGACGATGGTGGAGCGCTGACATTTGTGTCAAAGCTCGACCTCCCAAAGCAGAGTATCCAGAGGAACATCTCCGCCATGGAGCGCTTCAGGAACATGGACAAGAGAGCCACCACCGAGGACCGCAACACTGCCCTGGACACACTGCACCAGAACAGTATCACGTGAGTCGCACTGACTGGAATTATTGAAGGGCAGGACAGGGAATCTATCTTCAGACACCTTCACAACAGTTCTTATTTTAGGTTTAGATACTCGCAGATGTTGAAAATGTTCAGATTTTATTTCAGTAAAAGTTACCCAAAGATAGAGGAGTTTTAGTTTTCAAAGTTTTCACAAATTAGTTTGAATGTGTGATTACAATTTTGAGTTGCCCCTGTGCTTTACACATTGTGTACATACTGCAGGTGTAAAATGAAGGGATTTTGAATGTTTACAATTTTCAGTAATAAAGAAAAAATAAGGAATGAGTCAACTTTGGTCAGTTTAGTGGCTGCACTGAGAGGTGTTTGTTTGTTTGTTTGTTTGTTTGTTCTCAGTGAGTGGACACTACATATTTGAAACACCTCTCGGTATAACACAAGACAAGTCAACAGCACGACAGTGGGGATGATGATTCATGATTTTCGAAATTTCAAATTGTAATTCAATTATAGAAAATGTAATAGTTTATGCGACTATGTATTGTCTTAAAAATGACAATTTTACAATCACAAAAATCGAAATAAACCCTTAATTCATCAAGTTAAATGTGAAAATGTGCCAACCATAAAGTTGAATCAACACTTCTCTAAAACAGTGTTCAAATTTCTTGAAATGTGGCACAAACATCCTCTTGGACTCAAGGACGAACTGATTCGATTTTTGTTGTCAAAAGTCAAGGTCGCTATGACCTCACAAAACACACTTTTGGCCATAACTCAAGAATTCATAGGATAATTATGACAATTTTGCACAAATGTCTAACAGGATAAAATAATGAAGTGATGACATTTTGGACAGACATGGATGTAAACTGCAACTTGACTGGTTGGCATAGGCATACAACCGCGACGCAGTAATTCTAGTTAACTGTTTGTTTTTTTTCTAAATCCCTACATAAACCGAAATGTAAAAACAACAGAACATGTACAGGTTTTCCGCCAGTGTATTGCAAGCTTGGCGGCCCACCAGGTCTAAATTGACTCCCCGCCAGGCCTAAGCATCGGGGAATTATGTATTTTTATGATGTTTTTTCAGACTAAAATGTGTTATGCAAGAGACGAACTCCTATAAGGAATAACTCGTAGGTTGTGTGCTTAACGTTGGCGAGTGTCTGTGTGCGGTACAGACGGAGAGAGAGAGAGCTAGGGAGCATGTGTGTGTGACGGACTGATGGCGAGTATGATGGTAACCGTATAGCTGTGAGCGTAGCGTTGGATGAGCCCAGTGATGTTTTGTTCCGCTAATAAGCGCATTACCCAAAATGTCTGACTTTTCCATTTAGGATCAGAACCATTACACTCTTGTCATGGTCCATCATTATGATTTTCTATATTCTAACTTCTTCACCCCTTTAATACTGTCTTTATGTATCTGCATATCTGGTCCTTAGCCAAGTGTCTATCTATGAAGGAGACAAAAGGGATTGTCGCAAGTTCTGCACCACAGGCATCGACGGAGCAATGACCATTTGGGACTTCAAGGTACAAACACACACACAAATCACAAATCCTCTTCAGGGATTAATGTTCCCAGATTCTCCCGGCTCTAACTCTCTTGTGTATTTCTGTGTTTACGTCCTCAGAGTCTAGAAGCGTCTATCCAGGGTCTCCGCATCATGTGAAGAAATGTTGTGAATGAATGAAGAAAACGCAGCAGGCCTCACTTCTCCCCCTCGCTCCCCTCCCAGCCCTCACCCCCTCCGCTCTTGCGACGCAGCCAGTAACACACACACACACACACACACAGCTGACCACCTAACCAAGTGTCTGCTGAAGCACTGATCAGACCGTAACACACTCTTGTTGGGTGTGTGCAAACACTCTCTCACACACACACACACAAACACTAAAGTACACAAACACGCATACACTACACGCACACACACACTGAGCTGACGTGTGACATCACTGTTGATTTTTTTTCTGTTTGTTTTTAAATGAAGGTTAACCAGGTGTCAAAGTGGGAAGGTCCTCTGACACGTATTAAAACGTGACGTGAAATGTGTGTTTTTATGTTCTCTAACCTCCTGTACCAAAAGTTGAACACTAAAAGGTGTGTTTTATCCAAAAGTCAGACTGTATTTCACCTCAGATCAACCTGAACATGATCTCTGAATATCAATGTTTAGTAGAACGGAGGACGTGATGCTTTACTTCCTGGAGTCTAGTAAATATTCTCCAGCAGGTGAAGTCATTGTTTAGATTAGGACCCGGGTTATTGATATTCTGAGGACATGTTGCTGGTTGGTTGTACAGGATCTGATGGTGGGGAAAGAAAGCAGCTGTCTAAACTGTGTGCGGAGTCACGGCTGGCCAGCACCAAGCTCTGTAGCTACAACACTAAAACCACACAAGATGGAGGATTTCTATGTAACTGATCATGAGGTAGACATGAAATAAAGATGAAGTACATTTACAGTACAAAACTCACTCGACTGCTCTCTTCCTTTGTCTTTGCCTCTGACAGAACAGATACCTTTAGAGGATGTGCAGTACTAGTTTGTTTTGTTTTTAATGTGCGTTTCATATCTGTGCTTGTGTGCTGATTTCTCAGGCAAAGAGTAGTTAGAGTATCGGTTGTAGAAGATGACTCCTAGATTCAGAGTCTCTGCCAGAAAAGTTTGTTTCCTGAAACGTTAGATGAAAATTACCATGTTGTGTACCATGCTCTAAAGTAACAATCTGTGTTTCTTCATTGACCTAATTGTGCATTTATTACAAAATGCTTGAATTACACAAGGAGGCAGCTGGAGAAGATACCCCTGAATCTTCAGTAGTACTTCAGGTTCATATCATTACTCTTCTAAGCAGCCATGGATTTTCTTTGTTTACTGTATTTGTAATGCATTTTGAACAAGTCTTAAATGTTTACAACCGTGCTGGTGGCTCTGTGAGGCTGTACTTAGGTACAGCTGTGCTCTGAATGCTAACTAAAAGGACCTACAAAAGTCCAGAGAGGCCTTAATTCAACACTTTTTATTCGCGTTTTGTTAACTTTTCTTTTTGGCATCCGTAGTGTGGCCCTGGCATTTTTTATTAATCAGAAGAAAGACAAAAAGAAAAATATTTCCCAAGTTGTGTTGTATAAGGAGGAGTCAGAGGCCTAGATAATCTGGGAAAGTAACTGTTAATATTAAGTAAATGCACCGTCATTACTGTACATATGAACTCATGTACTGGTGACATAGTCTGATTTGTTACTTTATCTATTTGTTTTGTTGTTTAAGCCATGCTAAGATCATGGCTTTAGGATGGATGGTGATGTCAGTCTGTCAGTGGACCACCAAACTGAAATATCACAACAGCTATTTGGTGGATTTCCATGAAATTTTGTTTGCATTTAAAGCACACACATTCATCTACACGAACTACCATGAGGTTATATTTGTCCAATTCTTTGGTTTATGACCAAATACCTGCAAAACAAATGACATCCCATCAGCCTCAGATGTACTTTGTTTACTGCCAATACCCATACTACCATACTATTTAGTATGCCAGAAAAAGATTAAGTATGTCCCAATAATAGAATACCAAAAAATACCAGGATGTCCTATTACATCCGGTCGCATTTTGCATTATGTAAGACACCATGCTTTTCCCATTATTCTGTTAGCTAACAATGACAATGTTAACATGCTGATGTTTATGCTCTACACTGCATTCCAAATCTCATACTTTTTCTTTTTACTTTTAGTACTACAGCTGACCTTATAAAGTACGTACTGTTGCATGGAGTATGCGAATTAGTGGGACATACTACCTTGTCATAACATTCTGAAATTTGACCCTCTTGCTCATATATCCGCTGCAGAGGATTGTGGGTCAGAATAGCCAGAAAAGCATGCTGGCTTGCATACTGCAAAATGCAACCGGATGTAGTAGGACATCCTGGTATTTTTGGCATGCTGCATTTGACATACTATGTATTGGGACATACGTAATCTTTTTCTGGCATACTAAATAGTATGGGTATTGGTAGTAAACAAAGTACATCTGAGGCTGATGGGATGTCATTAGTTTTGCAGGTATTTGGTCATAAATCAAAGAATTGGTCAAATGTAACCTCATAGTAGTGTGTGTAGATGAATGTGTGTGCTCTAAATGCAAACAAAATTTCATGGAAATACACCAAATAGTTGTTGAGATATTGCAGTAAATGACAGACATCGCCATCCCTCCTAAGAGCAGGGCAAAAACAACAAAATAAATTGTCTGCTGTGTTACTTTATCTATCTCACCAGTACACTATATAGCGTCATAGTAATGAGGGTGCATTTACTTAAAATTGAGTTACCTTCCCCGATATGTCGTTATTTAGGTCTCTACCTCCTCTAATGCAAACAAAACTCTAGAAATATTTTTCTTTCTTTATCTTTTTTTCTGATAAATAAAAATGGCCAGTGTCAGACTCTATGATACCCATGAGAAAAGTTAACAAAATAGAAATAAAATGTGTTGAATTAAGGCCTCCCGGGTCCATTGTAGGTCCTTATAGTTAGTAAAAAAAAGAAAGAGAGAGAGAATAGAGGGAGTTGGCCCTTTAGAAACACCCGCTCTTCACATTGTCCACTATGACAAATATTATAGTATTTCGTTTTAAATAAGGAAGCTTTACTGGCACAGAAGAAAAGTGTGTGAGATTTAAGATTCTAAGATTAATTTGTTTGCACAATATAACAAAGCAACAGAAACAAAAGAAAAGAAGTTGTGCAGGTGAGATTAAAAAACTCCAGAAAACATTAATGCCTGATTTTGAATTTCAAGAGGGAAGTGAGGGAATCTCTAAAGGGGAAGCATAAAAACTTTGGAGTTGGGATATCTGAACTGCTTTAAAATCAGGAAATATAACTCAAAATACACGAAAAACGGAGCAAATTTATTCTACAGTCAATAGCTTTTTTTCTTCTGACGCCACCCGTTCCTCCCCCCTTTTGCAGTTTACTTTTCTTCCCTCCCCGTCTCCTTGTTCCTCTTTCTTTATGCAGAAGTGCCCATACGTCCCTCCCCCTCCTTTTCCGTGTCTTTCATGCTTCTTTTCGCTTCCCCCTCAGTTTCCACTTCCTCCTTTTTGTAGAGCATTGTATTGTGTTCATGCTCCTCCCTCTCCTCTCCTCTCTTCTCCTCTTTCCCCTTCTGTTTCTGTTAAAAATGAAAAGTCTGCTCCCATTCTCTCACATTTTCCAACTGTTACACCCATTTTCTGCCTCGAGCGTGAGCCTGCTGAAACTTCCTGTATGTCAGAGCGTCACTGTACCCTCCTCCACTTCCCCCCTCTGACCTCTCCTCAGCTCAACTTCCCTCTTCCTGAGCTCACTCTGTCGTTGGCGTTCGCGTTGACTGGCCAGAGTCCGCGAGCTGAACACCCTCATCTCTATTTGATCCACCACCTTCCTCTGCCTCCCTCTCTCTCTCTCCCTTTCTGCAGCTATTCACCCATTCATCTCTGCCCAGCCCTCAGGGTAAGTAGCCTAGAACATATTTAACAGTTGACTGAGTATGTTTAGACATGTCAGTAACGCGTACTCGCACATACACACACGCACACTTTGTAAGTGTAATGCATTTTCAGGAAAAAGTTAAAAGTGTGCAACAGGCACTCAAACCCACAATCAGAGCACAGACGCAGAGACGCACAGAGCACATTTGGATGTTATTATGTAGAATTTAGTTTTTGAATTAGAGCGTGAAAAATGACTGTGATGGAGATGGTTGTCTTTATTTCCTGGGTGTGTGTGCTTTTAGTGTAAAGTTCATTTGGGGGATGTGTGATACTCTGCATCATTCCTCTCATGCTTCTGAAAGTCTGGATTTCATTAACACAACCTGAGAGATAAGCTCAGTGTTTTTCTGTGCTCAGAGAATCAGCTGATGATGTGTTTTTTACATCTCAAAGTACCTCAAATAGTCTGAAGCAACTCTTGAGAAATGTATCTCGATAAATAAGTCTGCAAATTGAATTATAGTTTGTCACTTTGTGTGTTTTCTTTCCCTTTCTGCTTTTAACAAGAATCTTTCAACTTCTGTTTTTCTAGACTTGACTGTTATATCCTAGCTCACCAGCCGCTAGTTCCTCACACCCCTTCCTGGTCTGCTTCTAACATCTGATTGGCCATGTCGTACTACAGTTTCCTGCTGGAACCAATTAGCTGCCATGCCTGGAACAAAGATCGTACCCGTAAGTCTTGCTCGCCGTCTCTGATTGGTCACTCGGGGCTTGTGTTTCCGTGGCTCTGAGTCGTCTCCTCTCTAAACTGCAAACCATTTCAATCACAAGACATCATGGAACATCTTGCTTCAACTACTAGAGTCTGCGCCAAAGAACAAATAGTGTAATAGTCGGAGGTCTGTGATTGGCTCCCAGGTGGGAGAAGGTATTTCCTGTTTCCTGTAGCAGTCAGGGTGGCGTCCGGGGGCCTTTCTGAGAGGCTCTTGTGCTCTGTTAGCTGCAGGAAACTAAAGCCATATTTGGCTGTTTTGATCAGAGCTTTGGTTTCTGGGCAAAGCGGATGTAACAGGCTACTGTGGTGGAGTCATACAGTCATATAGTTCCACTCAACTTGTAAGCTGAAGTTTGCTCAGCTTGCAGGCTGAACGCTCACCAAAAAAAGCACAGTAAAGCACCCACACTGCTGCTCTCAGACGAACACGGCTTCTGACTCATCTGCTGACTAAAACATGTGCAGGGTTTGCTTCAACATCATGGGAAGGAAGGTTGCAGTTCTCGCACATCGTCTATTTAAAGATACCATGTGTCTGTGTGCTGCCTGCAGGCAGATACAGACTGCTTTTCTCCAGTTTTCTCTGTTCTCATGAACCAAGTCAGCTGTTCTGTGTTCCGCTCCACTGATCAGACCCACAAACTTCTCCTGTCAGTCTCTCTGTACTTTGTCCTCACACTGATGAATATCCTGTTAATGTGTTTCACTGATTTGCAGCGCTTCCTCTGTGGATACACAGTGTGTTTAAATGTGTTTCTGTGCTCCAGAGATCGCCCTGTGCCCCAACAACCACGAGGTCCACATCTACAAGAAGGATGGGGCCAAATGGACCAGGATCCATGAGCTGAAGGAGCACAATGGGCAGGTGACAGGTGAGACCCAGTCACACAATCACAGACACAGGGATTTAGCTTTAAAGCTGAAGTCGGTAACTTTGAGCAAATATGATAAAAAAAGGATATTTTTATAAAACGGTCACTATATCCTGACAGTAGTACATGAGACAGATAATCTGAAAAAATCATGTGCCTCTGTGTCGTCCGGTGCTCCTGGTGGCATTTGCAAGATTTCACAGCGCCGAAGAAAAACAACCAATCAGAGCCGAGGAGTCTGTACTCTAATGCTGTCAATCACTGCCCACGAACTCTGATCAAACTGAAAGCGCTGATCAAATATGAATCAATATTCTGTTACTGTAATGCCTATTTCTCACCTCAAATGTTTTCAGAATCATCTTGTAGTGTATTGTTCAGATGTAAAATGAGAAAGTTTGTGACCCAGTCGCCATGTTGACAGTCGAACCAAAACCAAGCATTGCCCACCGGCTGGAGCGCGCTTTCCTTTATTCTTCCTTTACACCAAAGTTTCACATTGTGGTTTTATGTTGATGCCACAGACTCATCCCTCCTCGGCACAACACAAAGCGCCTGGGTCAGTCCTTCATGCTGGTAGCCATCAGGCTCCACAACCAAGGCTGACCCCCTTATGACAACTATTAGGACTTTTAAGAAATTTAAACATGCACTATCTGGCGCACTTTACACTCACTTTACACTATACATCCTATATACCACTTTATTGCTGACTGCACATATGTACATATTACATTTATTTATTTATTTATTTATTGTACATACTACATTTATTTATTGACGGACTGTACACACTATGTTCACCCATTCACTCTGTATCTTTTATATCTCTATTATTGTCTTTAGAATTTTTGTATACCTTTACCTCTCCTGTGATTCACTCTGTTTGCTGATGTTGCTGCTTTGACACCTGAATTTCCCTCCGGGGATTAATAAAGGTCCATCTTATCTTATCTTATCTTATCTTATGTGGAGGCCGAACTATTTCTGACCGGGAGCAGTGACTTCTTGGTGTCTGTTTCTAGTCTTTGTGCTAATACAAGCTAATCATATGAGCATACAGACATCAAAGTGGACCTTTAACACTTCCATCTTCCATCTCACTTCTTAAAAAGAAAAAAGAAAAAGCATTCTGATCTGTCTCTTTAACACAATTTTAGCTGTTCATCTGGGAGGATTGCATTTCCAATTTGTTAGCTCTTGAATGAATGTAACATAATTATCAACCTTCTCATGTAACTTGCGGTAAGAAAGCAAATAAGCGTATCTCCCAAAATATAGAATTATTCCTTTAAATATATATCATGATGCATGCACAGAGATCAGATAACAATAAGAGTTTCTTTCTCCTGCAGGTATCGACTGGGCTACAGAGAGTAACCGTATAGTTACTTGTGGAGCGGACCGTAACGCCTACGTGTGGTCCCTCAAAGAGGGCACATGGAAGCCCACCCTGGTCATCCTCAGGATCAACCGCGCCGCTCGCTGCGTGAAGTGGTCGCCACGAGAGAACAAGTTTGCTGTAGGCAGCGGCTCACGCCTCATCTCCATCTGCTACTTTGAACAGGAAAACGACTGGTGAGGTCTTTAGAGGACAGCTTCCTGCTCCTCATTTACATGAAAGGCTGCGTTTAATGAACCATACGCTTCTAGCATGCTGTGCTGTTATTTCTAGGTGGGTGTGTAAGCACATCAAGAAGCCGATCCGCTCCACCATCCTCAGTCTGGACTGGCATCCCAACAACGTCCTGCTGGCTGCTGGATGCTGTGATTTCAAATGCAGGTATCTGTGGATCAAAAGAGGCACACTGATGTGTTACTACACTTGTGATGACATTTTAATGACTACATTTAATTCTTTCAACTACTACTTCTGTCTACTCTGGACATCTGGCACATATTGCCTTTCTGTCCCTCCTTATCTTCCTGAGGTTCCTCCCATTTTTTTCCTGATAAAGTTATTTGTGTGGAGATTTTCCTTCTTCGAATCAATGCTCCAAGGATGGATATTACTGTGCTGTACAGATTGTAAAACCCTCTGAGATTTTTTTTGCTTCATGAATAAACTTCAATTGACACAGACCCCTAATGTAGCTCTAATCAAAATCATAAATACAATCTCGGTTCATGTCAATACAATCTCAATTATCGGTCTGACGACAGATAAGCCTTGGGGTCAAGCGACTATATTTCTGAGGTTCCGGTGTAGCCAGCTGATATCCGGGCCAAGACGTCCTTTTCCGTGCGCTGATCATTGTTTACAGTCCGGTTAGCTACTTGAGATGCGAGACTGGAGTTGAGAGACGACGTGTACGACCGGATTGTTTCACAAGTAGCCAGTTTACAAGCTCATTTTAAACCAATAAAAAGCTAAATCATCGTCAGACGATAACCGGTGGGTTCCCAGATTGCATCTCGGCCAATGGGTTCCGCCTCTTTTGCTCACCACACGGTTTGTTTACTGGCTGCATTCAACCAAAGCTTGCTCCAACATGATTGGTCAATACTACTCAGACTACAAACGGAAACCAGAACGCTTCTGATGCCAAAATCTTGTCCTGTTTAGTACAGATTCTACATGTAAATGCAGAATCTGTCTATAGAGATTATCATAAATATAAACAAGGCTTAACTCCTAGTCTAATCTAAATCAAAAGTCCAACCCAGTGGGCAACTCCGGGTTCTTAAACTTTCATTATTTCTAATAGCCAGCAGGGGGCGACTCATCTGGTTGCAAAAAGAAGTCTGATTGTATAGAAGTCTATGAGAAAATGACCCTACTACTCACTTGATTTATTACCTCAGTAAACATTGTAAACATGAGTTTATGGTCTCAATCGCTAGTTTCAAGTCTTCTTCAATACTTGTATTTAGCTGATTTTCATAGCACACAAATACAACATAAAGACAGCACAGAATTAATAATAAATCAAATTTGTCTGGACACTTTCTTCCTTTTATCGTGTTCACATCCACCCCCTCTCGCCCATAGGGTGTTTTCCGCCTACATTAAGGAGGTGGAGGAGAAGCCCGGCCCCACCGCCTGGGGCAGCAAGATGCCGTTCGGAGAGATGCTGTTTGAGTCCGGCGGGTCTGGAGCACCAGCTGAGACCTCAGCTGGAGGTGGAGGTTGGGTTCACAGTGTGTGCTTCTCACACTCCGGCAACCGCCTGGCCTGGACCTCCCATGACTCCACTGTGTGTGTCGCAGAAGGAGGCAAGACTGGCACGTAAGAGAGGGTGGGGCAGCATACCTGTGTGTGTGTGTGTGGTGTGTTTTGTGTTGTGTGTTTTGGATGTGCACTCTGACCTTTTTTACGACTCCACAGGGTGAACAGTCTGAGCTCTGAGACTCTTCCTCTGCTGTGTGTCACCTTCATCACTGAGAACAGCATAGTAGCAGCTGTAAGTATTCAATACATATCCAACATTTATTCTGTACATATTCAGTCATTGATTAATACGTTTATTTTGTTTTATCCACATTTACTTATTTTATGTGTGTGTTTGACTGACTGATTGGGGAGCTGCTGGACAATGGTTACAAATCCATTCAATCAGAGAACCAAATGTGAAAAGTGCGATACAAACAGACTTATTGTAAGAGTCTGCAGTTTATACAACCAACACATTTCAACACTGAGCCCATAGATGTAAAACAGTTTTATTTTGTTTTATATCTATGATATGTCAAAATTGCCAGAAAAATATCATAGAAAAATATAATAAAAAGATATAATAGAAAAATATGATATGGCAGAGTGACAAAGAAAAATACATTTTTCAGACCGCAAGTTACAGGTCCTGACCGACGAGGTGCAGATGCATTCTTCAAACCTTTAAAGGAATTTAAACATGACAGAGAGAAATGGATTTAATATCGAAGTCTGTCAGTATAAATGTGCTTCAGTTACCACCAACTCTCTGAAGAAGTTAATAATTTCACTGTAACTGTGTGTGGCTGTCAGCGCTGATCTCGTTTGCATAGAAAAGTACCAAGTTTGCACCAAAAGTCTTTATATTACCTAATTTACATATGTGAAAATAGCACAGGAGCACCGAAACGCTATTATCTTGCCAGCACAGTTAGTGATGCATCTCATCCTTTGAAGGGGCTTTGAGAATTACACGTTAGTTTAGTTTTGTCTTAATTGTGCAGGTTTAGCAGCCGCAAAAGCCACGCAAAGCTTTTGTGAATTCACCCCTGAGTGTATTACAACTTTATTGCTTGTCAAGAATGTGATATTTCTTCTTTCAAAAGTTACATACTCTTGCTTTAAAGCCACGATGTGTATAGCTTTAACATTTGTTTACTTTGGCGCCTCCCAGTGGTGGTGTTAAAAAAAGCCATTATGACAGACGGGGACACATCCTGAAACAAACGCCAAAATAATTTGAAATATTCTACACATAATGGCTTTGAGCTTTCTAGCTATATCTGGATGTCACCAAGCGATACTTAGTCTCATATTACCATAGTGATATTATATCCATATATAGAGCATCTTCCAGCTCCATCCTCATGTGCTTCTGTTCCTCCAGGGCCACGACTGCTACCCGGTGCTGTTTGTGTACGACGGTGCCAAAGCCAGCTTGACATTTGGTGGCAAGCTGGACGTTCCTAAGCAGGCGGCCCAGAAGGGCATCAGTGCCAGGGAACGTTTCCAGAACCTGGACCGTCGGGCCTCAGAGACCAAGAGCACCGAGATGGATCTGAACACCCTGCACAAGAACAGCATCAGGTGAGGAGAGAAAATGAAGTGCATGCTAAGAGTCTGGACTGCAGGTACGTCTTCAAAACTGTTGGGTTTCGAATTAGATGTATATTTCTAAGTCAAGAGTAAGTAAGATCTGATCTGAAAACTTGTGTAGGAAGTGAAATTAAGACATGTCTGATGAGTGCATATCCAAAAAAAGCATTTCATTTTATTTCACGGCTTATGATGGCACAATGTTTTTCTCATTAATGCAGGTAAGAGTGAAAATAAATGTCTTAATTTGGGATTTGGGGATTTTACTACCTTTGCAGTTTCCTCAAAGGAAAAACACTTATTTGTTTTTACACCTAGAAATATTAATTTATTTAAATTCAATAGTATAGCTACTTATTTACAATGCATAATTTCTTATTTATTTTATCATAATCTCTGTTAAACATGATTTCTTTGCAACATCAAATGCTTGTGTTTGACTTGTCTCAAACTATATTTCAGCCACATCTCACTGCTGGAAGGAGGACGAAACAAGTGCACCAAGTTCTGCACCACTGGTATGGATGGAGGAATGGTTCACTGGGATGTCAAGGTAACACACACACACACACACACACACACACACACACACACATTACAAAAATAACCGGATGTGGTCAAATGTTTATTTGTGCCATATCCTGTCTACATGATGTTTTCCCAGATAATATATATACAAAGAATATATGAATATTGTTTTTGAATATGTGTCACACTTTTTTTCAGACTCTGGAGTCTGCAATGAAGGACTTAAAGATAGTCTGAACCGAAGTTTACATCACTCCGCCCAAAGTATATTAGCTTCTGGTGATATGAAGAAAAACTGCTGCCTTATTACACAAAGCTTCTTGGCCTTATTTTAATCAGGTATTTTTTTATATACAAGTTAAACGATCAGACTCGGGTCAAACAGTGTTTGTAATCCCTCTGAAGCTCTTTGCTGAGCTTGTTAAACTCAACACTGTATACAGAGGGACTGACCACAGGTCTGCAAACGGTACCTATTAGTATAATCACAGAGAGCTTCGTCTGAGCTGAATGCTTAAAGCTGGAATTTTATATTAATCATGATGAAAGGCTACAGTATGTGTTAAAAGCTTATGCTGGTCATAATATGCATTTAATAAATGATTGCTGTTGCAGTGCTCAACAATGCTTGGTTCATTACAGCTGTGTCACATAGATTATTATAATAATGTGGAGGTTTTAACAACATGAGGAAGTTGAGCTCTATATCCTGGTAGTGTGGAGACGGCTTTGAATTAGCATTTGGTCCATCCTATAAGATAACATTTACAGAAAATGTAACAGTTCAATGAGAAAAACATTTTTTAATATAACCTCCCATGATAACCTGTTTAATGCACTACTGTCAGGATATAGTGACCGTATTATAAAAATAACTTTTCTAATCATATTTGCTCCATTTCTACTGCTGCTCTCTAATGTGGATTCTACATTTCCCATAACTTGCCAGTAGGCTATCGTTCATATGGACTTTTCTGGTGAATATGGTAAACACAACCCCATTTGAATGCACCATATCTTTCAATAGAGCCTAACTGCCTCGTAAAAGTCCCTGTTTTTCAAGCTCCATTCCTCACCTCCTGACTTTATGTATACAGAAAAAAATAAATAATATATATATTGTATATATATATTATATATATGATATTATATATGATATTATATATATATTATTTATATATAAATATAATATATGTTATTTAATACATATTTTTTTATTTAAAAAAAATATATATATACAAATAATATATATATATTATGTATGTATAAATAATATATATATATTATATATCTGTTTTTTTATTTATTATTTTTATTTTATAGTCTCCCCAATTTCCAATCGATAACCCAGATGACATCACTGTGACATCATCAGGCGGTTATCTTTTTGTCAGACTTGACAAAGCTCCTCCACAGCCACAGAATATATATTAATAACTGTTTTACTAACCAGGGTAGTGTTTCTGTTTTAGCTGAACACAATAATAAAACCCATAACAATCATCATCATTACATTATATAGCAGTCCTCCTCTCATCATCATCATCATCATCATCATCATCAACCAGCCTCAGATCAGATCAGTGCCTGCAGCGCCCCCCAGAGGCAGAACCCTGAAGTGCACTCAGACAGGAACAAATGGGCATAGCATTCTCCTCCTCAGCCATGAATCAGTCCCTCACAACATGATGTGGCATCCTTCAGTGATGAACAACAACCGTCCACACCGAGTCGTGATGAGGTGAGCCCAGCAGAGACACACAGACAGAGAAACAGAGAGAGACAGACCACCGAGCATCAAGCCCACCACCGTGCAGGGACAGCGGCTGTCCCCCTTTGGAGACAAGTCCCCCAGACGCCCACACTTCCGGACTGGAGCCTCTGGAGTGCAGCTGCTGGGTCGGGATGCTGCGTCCGTCTCCCGGTGCTCCCGGTGCTGCTGCTGCTGCTGCTGCTGCCAGAGAGACATGAGGATAATAAGACGACGACGATGCTCGTTACGTTACATTAGAGCTGCCACGTTACATCCCTGAAGTGGTCATTCGCTCATCACTCAGAGAGAGAGGGGATCCAGGCTTTAGCCATATTATACATACTGTCTGTCTGCTGTCAACTGTTGCTGATTGTCACTGTAAATGAATCTTATAAGGTAGGTGAAATCATCTTATTTAAATACATGAATGATGGAATAACATAGCCTCCTATGATTAGAAATATTTATAGGGAAAAGCACAAATGTCATATTAAATCACTATTTCCTCATTCACAACATCTCTTACTAAAAGGCAGGAAAAGGGTATCCAATATAGGCTCTCTCTATATATATACCTACACAAATATACTATGCTTATCTTTGACCTGTTAAAATCTATTATTGCTTGGTACTTTTTCCTCATATATTTTGCTGCCTGATAGTGGGTTTTAATGATGAAGATGAGGAGGAGGAGGAGGAAGAGGAGGATGGGAACAAACTGTTAAAAAAAAGTCAACATTTACATTTACAACATCTTATAACTGATGATAATACTCTTATCATTATTAACATACACACACCTGCCACGTCCCTCCTCCTCATCATCATCATCCTCCTCCTCCTCCTCCTCATCATCATCATCATCATCATCATCATCTTGCTGTCTCTTCTGTTTTATTCCCTTTTCTATTTGCACTCTCTTTCTGAAAACACACATCATTAGGCCACACATAAAACACACACATCCTCTCCTAATATTTGGACCCACACATGAATCAAATGGGTCCACGCTGTTATTTTATTGGGTTTGGTTCTGGATGGGTTTAAAAGGTCAAACCGAGCAGACCATGGGGCTGGAACTGCATAATTATTTCATTGCCAGTTAATGTGCTGATTGCTTTCTCCATTAACTGATTGTGCGGTGTGTGTGAAATGTCAGAAAATAGTACATAATGTCCATCACAAGTTCCCAGATCTCAGGGTGAAATAACATAGTCTATGAAATAACGTAGCCTATGATTAGAAATATTTATCATATTTGCTGCCTGATAGTGGGTTTTAATGATGAAGATGAGGAGGATGAGGAGGAAGAGGAGGATGGGAACAAGCTGTTAAAAAAAGTCAACATTTACATTTACAACATCTTATAACTGATGATGTGATAATACTCTTATCATTATTAACATACACACCTGCCACGTCCTTCCTCCTCATCCTCCTCATCCTCCTCATCCTCGTCATCCTCGTCATCATCATCTTGCCTTATTCCCTTTTCTATGTGCACACTCTTTCTGGAAACACACATCATTAGGCCACACACACAAACACACACATCCTCTCTTATATTTGGACCCACACATGAATCTGGGTCCATGCAGGCTGTTATTTTACTGGGTTTGGTTCTGGATGGGTTTAAAAGGTCAAACAGAGCAGACTTACATATATGCAGCTTACACCGATATAAAGAAGCTGTAATCAGCATGTTTGTGCTATTTTTGCTTGAAAAAACGACTGAAACGATTAATGGATTATCAACATTGTTTCATCTCTAGAGCAGAATCACTGACAAGACCTTTTAAACCCAAATGTTTTCTTTTCACTGTGAGCACAATCTCCTTAGCCTTTACTTAAAATCCAAAACTGTCTCCTGTGTGTAAAGCCTGGGTTCAATGTGTCGTCATGCTATATAGACTGAAGGCAAATGATCATTATTCAATATAATATGAGTTGGCCTGCACGAGTACACAGCTACAATATTTTAAATACTTTAATAATACAAGATAATACGTGATTATGTTTATTGTTTTGCTGAAAAATATGAAAATTCTTGCTTTGTTTGCGCGTCTGCCCTTTTTCCTCGTCATTCACATCTTTATACTTTTAAACAATTGATTAGTCAATGGACATAAAATGAATCAGCAACTATATTGATAATTAGTTGCAGGTGGATGTGGATATATATTATTCAAATGTGGATATTTGCTGGCTTCTCTGTGTTTTATATCATTTAAAATTTAATATTTTGCTCGCACCAAACACGGCATTTGAAAACGTGTGATGGGTATTTCTCATTATTTGTTTTATAGATATTATATATATACGAAACAATTAATCAAACAAATGTGCAAAATTCACAAATTAATCAGTAATAAAAAAATATTGTTTTGACATCTTTCATTCAAACATGCAATGAAGTCAGCTACGGCTATAAATATTGGTTATTTGGATATTTCCACAATTTTTTGTTTATTACACTTTGTTTTTATTGTTTTGATATTTCCACTATCATTTAAAAAACAAAAAATTAATGAATTCAGCACGAGGTGACATCTTCAGAGTGCTTGTTTTGTCACACCAACTAACTAAAACCCAGTATATATTAAATTTATAGTGATAAGCAGCTATAACAAAAGCAACAAATCGTTGCATTTGAGAAGCTGGAACCAGACAGTATATGACATTTTTGCTTGTGACTTAAACGATTCATTTATTATTAAAATTCTTGCAGACTAATTTTCTGTCCGTCGACTAATCAGTTATTTATCTAATTGTTTCAGCTCTACTGGAAAGGTTTTCCTTCTTTTCTATTAATGTATATACTTGATATACTGATACACAAAGAGCAGGACTTGACCATGAAACAGGCTGGAAGATTAATTCATGTTAACTGGACTATTTTGGTCTTCACGGTTCAATAAGACAATAAGCGCGTTCCTTCTGTCCGGCCTGCTGTCGTATATGAGAAGAGTGATCATGATGTTTCCGCAGCTCTGCTCCTCTCCGTCCACTTAGTGTGTCTCTCTGTCTGGCCTCTGGCCTGCTAATTATCAGCCAGCTTGATGAAGTCATTAATGACCCGGCCAAGCCTGCTGGGCCTGGCACTGACACACACACACACACACACACACACACACACACACACACACACGCAGACACACACACACACACACACACACACGCACAGACACACACACACACACACACACACACACACACACACACACACTCTCAGTAACTAAAGACAGTCTGTCAGTGGATGCAGGGAGAGGAAGCCTTTTATTTGGGACAGGACGGTGTATTTTCTGGGCTGGGTCAGTTAGTATTAATAACTCTGAATGAGTGTCACTCTAAAAACAGCTGCTTAAGGATTAGTGTAGGAGAAAGAAACAAATCAATTAATTAATTATTAGTAATTTTTTTTTTCCACTCCTTCAGTTTTACCTCCTGATCGTCTACAGAAGGATCAGCACTGTCGTTTATATGATTTAAAAAGGTTTGAAACAGCTGACGTGTGGGAGGAGAACATCATGTTCTACCGTTTCACACACCAGCACAGAAATATAAGATCTAGGGTTGCCCCCTCTTCCATTCGACCGATTAGTCAACTAATCGGTTTTGGTCTTAGCCGACGACGATTTCTTGTTTTTTATACTTTTTTCATGCTGAATGATTTTTAAGAAACTTATGAGCACGTCTCTGGTAAACACCAGATTTAAAGTGATGCTTTAGTGCGATTCTTTCTGGAGAAACTCAGTTTTCCAGATTTGTCGATTCAATGAACTAATCGATTAGTCCAGTGTTTATCAAAGTGTGGTCCGGGGACCCCCAGGGGTCCGTGGCACTCTGTCAGGGGGTCCGTGAAAATAATTTGTTATAAATTATAAAATTGTATCATTAAAAAGTGCATATCTTCAGATGGGACCATTTGCGCCAATAAAACAAGCATATTGTGTCCATTACTCCCACCCATGTTAGCTTTGGGCCAATAGAAACTCTGATATAATTGTGACACATCCCGTCAATCTGTCATGAATCAGTCACTTCACTCAGGGTGCAACAAACCGTTCCTGCTGCTGCTTAGCTTAGCTTATTGGCCAGCTGGCGAGCATGGAGAAATATTTGAGTCAGTCCACATCGTCAAGTGACGCTAAGACCAAACTAGCTAAACTGAGAAAATATGACGACAGTTTTATCAAGCGACAGCGATGGGAGACCAAAATGCGTCATGTGTTTTCAGGTGCCAGCGGTCGAAGCCATAAAGCCGGCCAAGCTAAAGCGACATCTGATTACAAAGCATCCAGAATATCAGGGCAAAACAAAGTGGTGTTAACATGATTCAGATTGAAATGTGTTTCTGTTTATCACTATCAAACAGGTCTGAGGTCCCTGGCCCCAAAAAGTTTGAGAACCCCTGGTTTAGTCGACAAAATCGTATGAGTGTTAGAGAAGAATTTCTTTGGTTGACAGCTCTAGTAAGATCTAAGGTTGGACTGAAACATTTGTGCAATTCTGTAGGCAGAGTTTTATCTTTTTCCCTTTTTTCCTGCACCTCTTAATGGATGTATATTTATGTTTATATAATGTATGGATGATGCTGTTGATCTTCTACCTTTGGCTGAAACATCTTAAGGTTTGAAAGAATGAATAGATTGTCCTATGCTCAAAAATTCACATATATATGAATCTTTAATTGGAGTGGTATTCCCTTTGATGGCTGCCTGTTTCTCACTCTGAGTCCCACCAATCTGAAGACTGTGTGTGTGTGTGTGTGTGTGTGTGTGTCTGTATGTGTGTGCGTGTGTGAGTGTGTGTTAGAAAGAGACAGAGACATCGCTAAATCTAGGTCTCTTATGAAATCTGGCTCTGCAAGATGCAGCATAAAAATAGGGAGGGGTTGTGGTTTGTGTGTGTGTGTGTGTATGTGTATGTGTGTGGTTTGTGTGTGTGTTTGGTTTGTGTGTGTGTGTGTGTGTGTGTGCACGTGGACGTCTTTGTCCATTTGCCTTCCTGCATGTTAATTCAATCATCGGGAAGCAGAGAGGAGACTTGGTCGGGGAGCAGGAGAGGGAGATGGGAGAGATGAGCAAAAGAAAGATGAAAGAAACGAGGAGTTTTCTGGTGTGGGAAGAAAAAAAAAAAAAGACAATCCCTGCTCGGTGGTTTCCATGACGACAGTGACATCACTGATGGGGGTGCTATACCTCCTGAGCTTCTCTGTGTTTGTTTGGGTTTCTGTTCAAAGGACAGATTTGAGTTTATATATATATATATATATATATATATATGTATGTATGTGTGTGTGTGTGTGTGTGTGTGTTTGAGTGTGTATGCAGGCACATCTGTACATGTGAATTGTTTATGAAAGAGATCATCAGGACAAACCCTCCGTCGGTTCAGTCGGTCCGTGGTTACCCACTGTTGCCAGGCAACAGCAGTCATGGCAACAAGTTGAATCTAGCGTTGCTAAGCAAAAGGACAGGATGGGGTGAAATTTTATGAGCACTATTGAGATACAAACATTAAAGATTTTTCAGTTGGGTTTTTTTATTCATTAATTTTCATTTTGTTTTGTTATACTAAGAGTAGATGTACAACATCAATGTGCTGTTGAATCTCCTCATTATTATGTGTTCTCGTTCTTGTTTCCCTGCTGGTTGTGTTAATGTTCCGGGTCTAGCGATGCCCACTTCTTTATAAAAATACACTTCCTCGTTCCTTCATGGCATATTATAAAAAAGGAAGAAGAAAAAACAATTATAGCTCACATGAAGCCCTTATGATTCCCACAAATTCTTCTTGTAAGGACATAAATAAATAATATTGTTGTTTTTTATTATTATTATTTTCAGCTGTGCTAGTTTGTAGAGTAGGGCTGCATGATTTTGAAAAAAAAATCAAATTGTGATTTTTTTTTACTGAGATTGCAATTGATATATCAGAGGGGATGATCATTTTTACATAATAACTTTCATTGAAAAACATATTAAAAAAAATATTATGGTGTGATATTTTCAGTGATCTACAAAACAAAGATGTTTTCGTAAGTCTGTAGAATATGATGTGTAGGCAGGACATCTCTGTAGCACCACAATATTTAATTTAAAATGGTATTTTAACACACATTTCGCCTTTAACAAATATTACGCCTCCTGCGATTTGAAAATTGCAGATATCATATTGCGATTTAGATGTAGATGTAGAGAATGTCTCCTTGTTGCATTTAAGCAAAACTAATCTCAATGCAGATTTTAGTTCAGATATTAAACATTGTATTGAAATATATCAAATTAAATCTGTTAATTTTCTGATGTTTCCAGGTTTATGAACAACCGTGTTCCTCCTAACAAGAGATACCAGCCCACAGAATATGAGCATGCTGCCAACTGTGCCACGCATGCGGTGAATGCACACACACGCACACACACACATACATACACAGGCCACAAGAAGTGATCATTAACCTCACAGATGAAATGAGACACAGGAGAAAAATCCAGCACTGTTACAGAACAGAGAAATGAGAGACAACGCCAGCTTCTTTTTAAAACTACACCTACATCATGTACTAGACTTCCTGCATGTTTTTGTCTGTTTGTCTATCTCATGTCTCATTTATGTTATGAATTCATCTAGTTATGGATAATCCCCAGCCTGCTGGGCAGCTCACTGTTGCACTTCCAGTCAGAGGACCAATGGGAGCGGCTGTCGGCCTGGGTGTACGGGGCGGGGCTCAGCTCGCTCTTCATCATCTCCACCCTGTTCCACACTGTGGCCTGGAAGAAGAGCCACCTACGGTACATACAAAAACACACATTTCAACACAATACTTGAACTGGATTGTAATATTGCTGATGATATTTATGGTTAAAAGATATAAGAGGACACTGAAAAAAGCAGCCTGCATGGCCCCTTGTAGACGCAAGTGAGCATCAGTCAAAAAAGTGAGGCGACACACACAAGACTGAACGTGATTGACAGCACAATATCACTATATATTTCACATGTTTGGCAGTAATGTTAGCTTACCTGTCCAATAGGAATTTTGCCAGCTTAGGGTCCGTTTTAATACCTAAAACCAAACAAAGGTCCCTCCATGAATCGAAGGCCCGGCTGATAACTTTTTTTTTTTTGTGTTTCCGTGGAGTTTATGTTTGAGTCTGAGTCGTGGTGGGGTCTGGTCATTTGTTGGCGTTAGCGGACTCCATTTCTAACCAAACGTTAGCTGTGGTTGCACACTCTTAGCCCTGAAAAGAGTAAAGGCACTAACGAGCGCGCATGACGTCAAATCCGTTAGATTTTCCCGGAAAAAACGGACCCACATTCTCCACTTTAAAAGCAGTCTACAGGCTGATAGAAAAAACCCAGAAAGTCATAGAAGGTCTCATTTTTAAGGTTATGTTACAACCTGTTCACACTGGCAATAATCTATTAAAAAACGTTTATACGTGTAAAAGCTTTACATACACTTCCTTTAATATGTATATCCCCACACACTGATGCTACATGTATAAACAGTGTCACTCAGTTGTCATGAGGCTGTTTGGTCCCTCTCTGCAGGTCTGTGGAGCACTGTTTCCACATGTGTGACAGGATGGTGATCTATTTCTTCATTGCTGCCTCCTACGCCCCCTGGTAAACAAACTAGCCTGCTATATGTATATTTGTATGTGTATATACAGTATTTGTAGTTATGTGTTCCTGCTCTATGCTCTACCAGGCTGAACCTGCGGGAGCTGGGTCCCTGGGGGTGTCACATGCGCTGGCTGGTTTGGGTCATGGCCTCGTTTGGAACCACCTACGTCTTCTTCTTCCATGAGAGGTCAGTTCATACGTTCATTCATTTGCTTTTATCCGTGTTGCACTTCTGACAAAATAATCTCAAGTCAAAGGTCCACCTATCAGCTTTTTCTGAGCTTACAACTGCATCCCATGATCTTCTTCAGTGATTTCCCCAAATTTAAAATCTCTATGTGTGGAAATGGTTAAGAGGTGTGTAATGTAACTTGACGCTGTAACAACGCATCACTTCTAAACTATAAGTGGACATGTTTAAACACCAACATACTTTCTAGACTTCAACACCAATTCACCTCCGTCTTTCTTGTTTTTAAGGAGTTGTAACATCAGTCCTTGTTTCCTGAGCTACTCTACTTTATCAAGCTTTGTTAAACATGTAATAAAATGCATTCCATTCATGCAAAGTTTCAAAACAACCTCTGGACAAAAAGTGCAGGAAATGTCAGTCTACTGTTTGAAAACTCCAATATATGGAGTAAATAAATGCGTGAATAAATGCATTTTAATGTGAAAGCAGAGTTGTTGACAATGGCTTTCGCGGTCTGCTAACATTACTAAAAATGTGAAGCACATGCAGGAAGTGGTGAAGTATCAGTGGTAGCTTCACAAACGTTAAGGATGAACACAAATGTAAACTATATTTAATGTGTTTTGGTGGCGTCTGGTCGATACCCAATCCACTTACTAAGGGCAATATCCATGCCTATAGGTCTACAACTTAATTATGAAAAGTCAATCCACAAACGTTGTTAGTCTTAATGTTAACCGCCATTAAAAGGGGAACATATGACAACCCAGTCAGTTTTTTGTGGGCTGACTAAATCAGAAAACATGTGATTCAACAAGCCATTCAGATTTGGTTCCCCTTCCTATGTCACATGCAGGCTCATTAGAATATATCGCCCACAGCTGCCCTTGCAAAGTATGTACTGTTGCATGCAGTGTGCATACAATTGGGACATACTACTTCGTCATAACATTGCGCCTTGAACTTTGACCCTCTTACTTATCCGTTGTGCAGAGGATTGTGGGTCAGAATAGCCAGAAAAACATGCTGGCTCGCATACTGCAAAATGTGACCGGATGTAGTAGGACATCCTGGTATTTTTGGCATAGTGCATTTGACATATTATGTATTGGGACATATTGAATATTTTTCTGGCATACTAAATAGTATGGTAGTATGGGTATTGGAACTCACAGTACCTTTGCAAAATTGGTAAAAAAAAAAAGTCAATCAGAGCAGACTGAGTTTTTTCAGGAGAGGGTCTTAAAGAGAAAAATGGAGCGCTTCAAACAGAGGTATATTCCGACAGACAGTATCAGAAAAATAATGTGTTTTTTGAACATTAAAACGTGTAATCATGTTCTAGTTGAAACCCAAAATACAAATGAACCTGAAAATGAGCATGAGTGGACCGTTGAGTTGACATTATTTTGGCCCAAAGTTAAGACTAATCTTCCATGCTGAAATAATCCTCTCTGTTTCAGGTATAAGATCACAGAGTTGATCTGCTATACGGTGATGGGAGTATTTCCTGCCCTGGTCATCCTCTCAATGGTGAGCATGCTCATCCAGACAAGTCAAGTCAATTTTATTTGTATAGCCCAAAATCACAAATCACAAATTTGCCTCAGGGGGCTTTACAAACGGTACAGGATAGGACACCCTCTGTCCTTTAAAGTACGACCCTCTCAGTCTCACCTGTAGTCTCTGAGGTTTTGTCATTTCCTCATTGTAACGTCTTGTGTGCTTCTTTGCAGCCGGAGCAGTCGGGGTTGTGTGAGCTGCTGGTGGGCGGAGCCTGCTACTGTCTGGGGATGGTCTTTTTCAAAAGCGATGGCATTGTCCCATTCGCTCACGCCATCTGGCACCTGTTTGTAGCGATGGGAGCAGCCATACATTATTACGCCATCTGGAAGTACCTCTATGCCCAGCCACCCAATCAGGTCCAGACCTCCAGATGACATCAGCGCTGACCTCTCAGGAAGTAGCTCCTCCGATTGAGCAACTTTCAAGGGGATGATGCGAGCTGTGTCCCAAATCAACGGTTGCCTCCTTTTGAAAGCAAGTGGGCCGAACATCCTCCCCAAATAAGACGGTGACGCATCACAGTAAAAAAAACTAAAGATGCATTTAAGTGATCCTTCTCAACTCATAAAGTAAAAAAACAAAACAGGTTCATCACCAGGAAGTTGCACTCAATCAGCCAGAACAGAGTATACAGCCACTCTAACTGCTCTGTGAGGCTGTGCTTAGGCACAACGGTGCTTTGAGCTAAATGCTAACACCAGCATGCTTACATGCTCACAATAACAATGCTAACATGTTAATGTTTAAAAGGCATAATGTTTCTTAATTAGCACTTAACACAAAGTACAGTGGAGTCTGATGGGTATGTCTTTAGTTTTGCAGGGGATCATCAAAGTTACAATTCATCGTGAGGGGGAAGTTAATGTCCGTACTGCACTTTATTGAAATCTATCCAATGCACATAGACCATTTAAAGCCAGAAATGGTAACCTCATGGTGGTGGTAGAGCATTGGGGATCACCAAAGTCATTAAAGGGATAGTTTGGGTGTTTTGAAGTGGGGTTGTATGAGGTACTTATCCATAGTCAGTGTATTACCTAGAGTAGATGATGGTCGGCACGCCCCAAGTCTGGAGAAATAGACAGGAGTTACCGCAAGGGAGCAAAGCAATGTACTTCTGTGGACGGGGGCAGCAGCAAAACTAAAGCTAAAGCTATTGTGTTACTTTGGTGAATCCGAAATAACCAAAGTCACACAATAACACAAACAAACTAACCTCTGTGTTCTACTAGGTAAATTACAGTTGTTTTTCAATGGAGTCTGGTGGCTTTAGTGAGAGCATAGATGGATACAACTGCTTCAGTTCCTTGTCGGAAAGGGCTATTTGACGGCAAGGTAAAGCGGTGAAAATGTTATAAATATAGCGTACACTTAAACTGATATTGATTTTTTTAGGAGGCTAAAATACGTTTTGCTGCTGGCCCCGTTCACAGCAGTACATTACTTTGCTTCCGTGCGGAAATCCTTTCTGTTCCTCCAAACTGGGGGCGTGCCGACCGTCATCTAGTGTAGGTAATACACTGAATATGGATAAGTACCTCATACAACCTCACTTCAAAACACCGAAACTATCCCTTTTAAGATACACGTTACAAGTTATCCATGAATGTCTGTACAGAAGTTTGTGAAAAATCCCTTGAAAAGTCAAGGGATTAGCAAAGTCATTAGGATTCATCCTCTGGGCAATTCCATACCTTCTGACCGACCGACATTGCCATCTCTAGGCTGCTAGCATGGATAAAGAACCAGTAGTCAACCTCAGGCAGGTTTAACGATAACTGAGTTCACAGTACCAGTTAGGACGTTTCACCTTAACACATGATAATAATAATGAATTTGATTTATATAGCACACTTTGAAATACATCAAAATCTCAAGGTGTACATGATGGACAACTGCAGTGTACTAGAGTAATGGTAAATGTCTCCATATTACCTCAGCTTATCTTAATTTATGCCTGGCTGCCATTATTTACATAATTTATGAGTTGATGAGGACATCTGAACGCACCATTAAGCAATTGCCCGGCATGCAGTGGATTGTAGGATACTGTGGTGGATACTGGAAATAATTCACCAGTTGTTTTTCGCCAAATGTGTCAAGAAAAGAAGGCTGCGTTTGGGGGACACTTTGCATTTAGGCATTGAGTTGTGAAAAGGCGGTGGCCCGTGAATCAGGACACAGCTTTTGTTTTTGTTTTCAGCGATCCCGTTTAGTTAAATCTTACGTTATTTTTGCAGGAACGTTGGTTTCATTCCAACGATCAGGGGTTAAATTACTATTCTTGGAGACTTCTCTCCATGTGGTGCACATCCAGATTCAGTGTTCAGAAGCTGAATTGAAGGCATTGTCTTATTGTCAAGAGGAGGACAATGTTTACAATTAGCTGACTTGACTATCACAATTAGTTTCAGGACATTATATAAAGTATTATCATCATTAAAGGGCCAGTGTGTAGCATTTCGGGGGATCTATTATCAGAAATGGAATATAATATTAATAATAATGTTTTCATTTGTGTATAATCACCGGAAGCTAAGAAGCGTTTTTGTTAGCTTAGAATGAGCCCTTCATATCTACATAGGGAGCGGGTCCTCTTCATGTAGTCCGCCATGTTGCACCGTCATGTTTCTACAGTGGCCCAGAACGGACAAACCAAACACTGGCTCTAGAGAGTGCCTTTCAGGTTTTTACGTTACCTGAAGGCCAATGTAGTTCTCCAACATGCTTGTGAAACTGCGGTAACGTGAGCCGCAAAGTGCAAAACCGTGGTACCGCCAGCCGCCGTCTGACTTCCGTTGCTCCTAAAGTAGTGTTATCTAAAGTAGTATTTACACTTGGTGGCTCACGTTCCCGAAGATTTGGAAAGGGAGGAGTGAGCGGAGGGGTACTCAGTTGGTTGCAATCTGCAACCACACCACTAGATATCACCAAATCCTACACACTGTCCCTTTAACAGAATATTTTTGTTTTGATTGCATTTAGGAGGTTGCAACATCAGTAATGTACTATTCCAACTCAGAGTGCTAGATAGTATTTTTACTGTTATTGTTACTAGTTGTGCTATCTACACTGTAGTACACTATATGGTTTAACAGCGGTTGTTTCAGTCAGTGATTTACTGTGATTTCTAAATCAAGCATGACTGTAGAAAGACCTTTTATTTTATGTTGAACATACAGATATTCATTGTGTGCTTCCACCTGTACCAGGCTCTACACAGTAGATTATCAATTATCAATAGCTTACTGTTGTTGATTATAGGTTTAGTAAGTGAAGATTTATACAGTATATATTTATTAATGACGTGCAGTATATGTTGACTTCATCTATATTTTCTTCTAATGTACTTAAAATATCAGCTGATTATCATCTGCATCTTAATGAATGGGACCATTTGATAGAATCTGTTAATGGTTGAACCTCAGAAGGGGAAACCACTGTCTGATTCAGCACTGCCAGAAGACTTACTGCCGTACCTGATAGCACACTACTACCATATACGTCTCACACTTGAAAGGAAACTGAAGCTATAGTATTGTTGAACAATCCGGCCCAATATTAAGGCATCTCAGGTGTGTGTGTGTGTGCATGTGTGTGTGTGCGTGTTTGTATGTATCCTATCTGACTCCCATGAATCCAAAGCCTGTAATCGGCAGAGTCTATGTTTACACGTGAACGCATGTACCTTGAACACATAAAAAGTATATTTGAAATATGTATGTGCTCTTAGTGTTAAGCTGTATGTGGTGGCACACGGTGTATTGGACGAGCTTGTATCATGTGATAAATGTGGCTAGAGGACCAAAAGGTCACACCGTCTGTAATATTCATAGGTGTTTTTTAAAACCTCTTGCTCCTGTTCAACATCTTTTCGCTGCCGTCTGTCTCTCAGGATTTGGATCATTTGGGCTTAAAAGCCTGTGAAGCCACATTCAAGGACCACTAAAGCTGCTCCGGTTGTTCGGCGGCTGTCTGTAGCAACGGAAATTATCAAATAGCTGTGAAACTGCTTTCTTTAATGCTGGCACCGCTCCATACAGCTTCAGTTGCTTACTCACTTCCCCAAGTAGTCCCAAAGGTTTTCTGCAAGCTTTACATATGACTAATATTCAGCCGATTAGACTGTTGTCAGGCTTTTAAATAGGCCTTATCAGTCGCTATATGCCCCATAGATGTGGGTCAATAGCGGCCTGCTACACCCACTTGTAGGTTTTTAATCTATTCACATGGTAGATCACCGAAAGAAGGTATAAAAGAAGACGACAGCGACTTCTAGCGACCGTAGTAATTATGACAGGAGCAGAAGCAGAAGTCAGGCGCTGTAGTATAGACAGTGTGAAACTCCCTAAGGGGTGGAAGTGGAATGATGGGACATAAAACACAGGGTTTTCACCCTGGAGACCGGAGTTCTCCTCCTGTGTGAAACAAACAATGTGTAGTTGTCTTTGTGTTCGTAGTTATTTTAACCCAAAACACAATATTTTTCCCTAAATTTAACAAAGTGTTTTTTTGCCTAAATCTAAAAAAGTTGTAGTTGTGTTGTTTAAAACTAAAGAAGTTGTAGATGTGTTGCCTAAACCTAAAGAAGCCTTTTTGTTTGCGTTCAAAATGTGACGTTTCATTCAGTTTACAACGTGTTAGAACGTGTTGCTTTTAAGTTTCACTTTCACCTTTACACCGTAGTAGACGTAGTAGGCCCCTACTGACCCACATCTATGAGGCTTGTAGCGACTGAAAACGCCTATTTAATGACCTGATAACAGTCAAATTGGGTGCTTAAATTTATAAAGTAACCAAACAGAACAAAGCTTTAAGGCAGATAGAAATTGATATACAACCACTAGCCTACATGTATTACTGCAGCAGATTAATGTTTTTAGATTATAATAAAGAACAAGAGAGCATACATTTACCAAAGCTGCACAACCCTCTAAATTTGCTGTAAGATCCACAATATTTGCATTTTGATTTGCAGCAAAATGCACTGTGATAAACACTTATGAAATGCATTTTCATTCAAGTAATTGCAGTAACTCTAGAGCAGTGGTGCCCAAACTTCTTCCCTTGGAGGGCCAAACAGGCAAAAAGCAAACACCTATTGTATTGCATTGTTAAGATGCAAAATGGGACTGGATCCCAAGTTTCCTTAATTGAAATGCCTTTTGCCCGTATGCCACTGTCTCTGCCTCTCCATTTTTTCCTTACCTCACTCGCGCCAGACTGACTTCCTGCGCAAAATGTCACTCTGCCCGCCATGCTCAGATTATGAAAAATAATTAATAATAAGGGATCCTATTAGGGCTGTCAATCAATTAAAATATGTAATCGCAATTAATCGCATGATTGTCCATAGTTAATCGCAAATTAATCACATATTTTTTATCTGTTCAAAATGTACCTTAAAGGGAGGTTTGTCAAGTATTTAATACTCTTATCAACATGGGAGTGGGCAAATATGCTGCTCTATGCAAATGTATCTATATATTTATTATTGGAAATCAATTAACAACACAAAAAAACTCACAAATATTGTCCAGAAACCCTCACAGCACTACTGCATTTAGCATAAAAAATATGCTCAAATCATAACATGGCAAACTCAAGCCCAACAGGCAACAACAGCTGTCAGTGTGTCAGTGTGCTGACTTGACTATGACTTGCCCTAAACTGCATGTGATCATCATAAAGTGGGCATGTCTGTAAAGGGGAGACTCGTGGGTACCCAGAGAACCCATTTTCATTCACATATCTTGAGGTCAGAGGTCAAGGGACCCCTTTGAAAATGGCAATGACGTTTTTCCTCGCCAAAATTTAGAACAAGTTTGGAACATTATTTAGCCTCATTCTCGACAAGCTAGTATGACATGATTGGTACCAATGGATTCTTTAGTTTTTTTCTAGTTTTATATGATAGCAGTATCTTCACTCCTGCTTTAAAGCTGAGCCCACTACAACCTAAAAATCACAAGTTGTGTTAATGCATTAAAGAAATTAGTTACGTTAAAACAAATTTGCGCTATTATCGCGTTAACTTTGACAGCCCTAGATCCTACATATTAGAGCATTTTTACCTTACAAAAAATAAAACAGTGTTAGTTATTATTTATTTTTTTTTGGACTAGAAACATCTGCTGTGCAAATCAAACTTTGGGCCAGCTTTGGCCCACGGGCCCCACTTTGGGCATCCCTGCTCTAGAGAAAATTAGGAAATTACCTTATTTTACAATATTAAGAGGTAATTTTTTAAAAAGTACTAGATCCACACCAAAAAAACAAATCACTTGTTCCTTAAATGGCCAAACTTTACACTTTATAAAAAAGATATATTGCTAACAAACAAAGAAATGGGACTGACAACATCTTTTTGGCTGAAGTAACAAATAATACTATCAAAGTATTATCGAACAAATCTGCACATTTTTAACAAAGCAGCAGCTGTGCAGGAACTGTCTCCTTTGCTGCCTAACTGCCCCTGAACAGGTCGTCGCAAATATACTTTGATGCAAAACTTCATAATGTTCCTTCCTCAATATAACTATTGCAGTTACAACTTACCAACCAGCGTATGAATGCATCATTATACTGTCGGGTCCAAAAACCAAATCAGCTAGTGACAAAAAAACTCAAAAATTCAACAAAATGCATTCATTACTTTCTGAGACATCCGGCCAACAAACGCACCGGGTTGAAAATAACTTGGAAGTAACACAAATCTTTGTTGTTATCATTGTTTACCATTTAGTTTTTAGTGATTAGGGAATGGTAATTTAATGTCAGAACAAATTTATTGTCACAGTGGACTGGGAATTAAATGAAACTCTTCAGATATATTCCCAAAATTAGGAGTACCTTTTAATATTTTAGGTGTTTACTTGAGCCTCTGAGAAACACCAAATGATGGAGCGTTTACTATTTCGGAGTACTCGGGGGTATTAGAGCCTATCACAGCTAGTATTTTGACTTGCCCTACAGGCAGGTTTGGTGACGGCGAGATGAAGTATTTGACGTGTGTCTGTCTTGTCTTGGTTATAATATCTGTCTCATTCAGACATACAGTGCCCACCTGACTTTGTATGGAGTTTTATAAACTCTCCATGACGCCTTCATGGACCCTCTGTACATTGTTTATAGACGCTCTGTGATTGTGGAGCTGCTGACTCTGTTCTCAGTGCTGCTGGTGTTTTCTTTCTGGTCGAACCAGACTGATTATATTATCTCATATTCTTTCTCTCTCTAGTTTTCATATTGTTTTGTTGTTGTTGTTGTTGTTGTTGTTGTTGTTGTGTGTCTGTGGTGCTTTCGTGCTGTGATAAGCTTATATGATGCCAACAATGCTTTTATCTTTTCTATTTCTCTTGTAATAAAAAAGCTTTTTCATTCAGTATATTCCTGGACTCAACATTTTATAATGTTTCAGAGCTCTTTGGAGAAACAACTTTTTGTCTACATAAGCTGAAGGTAAGACTGCAGCAGTTTATTGCTGACTAGTTGTTATCATACAATGAAATATAAAGATATAAAAATGAAATATAGCTATTTGGATGCTGCACATGCATTTTTACATGCATTGTTGACAGTGTAATCTTTGGATCATTGTGTGATATTTGGAATCCATGTTTTTAACTCCCTATTCTGAATTAACCAAACTTTAATGTCAACGATACTGAAGTAAATCAGGCAATTCGATAAGATTTAGGATCACATATCCCATATTTGAGAAGACGTTTGTGGTTGTGAAAAACACATTACTTTTATTAATATAAAACCAATCAGCATGTGGAGGGAATACAATCTATAATTTAAGGTAGTCATTCTTGTACATTCACCCATTTCACATTTAATGAGTGAGAGTTACATTTGACTACCATATATTTTATATACTTATATATACATACAAAGAAAAGAACACTGTACCTAATGTGAAACATGGAGGAGGCTAGGTTATGTTCTGGGGCTGCTTTGCTGCATCTGGCACAGGGTGTCTTGAATCTATTCAGGGTGAAATGAAATCTGAAGACTATCAAGGCATTCTGGAGCGAAATGTGCTGCCCAGTGTCAGAAAGTTTCGTCTCAGTTGCAGGTCATGGGTCCTCAAACAGGACAATGACCCAAAACACAGCTAAAAACACCCAAGAATGGCTAAGAACAAAACATTGGACTATTCTGAAGTGGCCTTCTATGAGCCCTGATCTAAATCCTATTGAACATCTGTGGAAGGAGCTGAAACATGCAGTCTGGAGAAGGCACCCTTCAAACCTGAGACAGCTGGAGCAGTTTGCTCACGAGGAGTGGGCCTACATACCTGTCGACAGGTGCAAAAGTGTCATTGAGAGTTACAGAAATCGCTTGTTTGCAGTGATTGCCTCAATAGGTTGTGCAACAAAATATTAAGTTAAGGGTACCATCATTTTTGTCCAGGCCAGTTTCATTAGTTTGTTTTTTAAAATGATTCTGCTGAACCACAATTCAAAAACAATAGCTGATTTTCATTAGTTAATTTTCAGTAAATTTTTATTTATTATTACTTTTGTCAGTTTCAAGTTATTTCAGTGACCATTGTGGGTTTTTCTTTCTTTAACAGAAGGGTACCAACAATTTTGCCTACGTGTGTATATATATGTAATATAATATATATATATATATATATATTATATTATATATGTACTATAATATATATATAGTATATATTATAGTATATATATAATATATACTATATATATATATATAAAACAAATTACACCTTCCCTTACATGTCCGGCATTTGAAAGATGATTAATATAATTACTTATTTCATATTTGTTTTATTATTATTTATTTAGCCTAATAATAATTAAACTATTTGTATCCTGCCACTGCCTGCCTCCATGTTGTGCTAGTCGTACCGCCGGTGTCCACCAGGCGGCGGTGTGTCTCCGTAAACACTCGGGTGGCTGCCAAGTCAGAGCAGGTGCGCCGAGGTGAGGCAGCTCGGAGACTGGAGAGAGAGCTCGGGTGTTTCCGTCGCAGCTCGGAGAACAGTGAACCACCGCTGTGTGGATGTGAGGAATGCGGTTGCCGGGGCGGCAGCAGCGGGCATTACTGGACACTCAGACGGAGCGGAGGAGATGTGCGTACAGAAACCGGAGCTCTCAGCCTCGGTTGGCTGTCCACCAAGTTAACGGGCTGTGTTTTTTGGATGTATGCGGGTGATACAGCACTGGACCGGCTGGGTGTTTGTTTCTCCCTCCTTATTGTCCAGGTCTATGTTGTAGAGGAGCGAGAGAGGAGGATTCCCCAGCAGCACCATGGAGCCACGCATTGCAGGCAGCGTGAGTACTAACGCAACAGACAGCCAGGAGAGGAGAGCCCTCAGGGGACTGGGCTAGTCTCTCCTGGAGCTGGAAGAAACACAACTTTTACAGCATATATTTTATTTATAGACAAACTACAGCTTTTTATACCACCACCCTCGTCAGTTGGTACATTTTAGTGTCATTATAGTTTGTTCACGTGTCGAAACAACAACGCTAATTGATAATTCATTGTGTGCTTGATGATTAAGACACACCTGCGAGAGGCCGACCTGCTGGGCGGTGTGTTGTAGCTTTTAGTGCCGCTACCTGACGACCCATCAGCGGATTCATTTCTGAGGATTTTCTCCTGCCTTTTGTTGCTATGGCGGTTGCTACTGACGACCACTGAGCCCAAACAGACAGATGAAGACCACATTAAAGGGCACAACAGCCACAAGTTATGCACAATATCATGTTTATAGCGTGTTTATCATAGGTTTCCTCAACGCAGTCTTTATTTCTGACCTTCATGGCAGTCTAGACAAGGACAGACAAGCGAGGTGGAGAAGTTGTTGTGACATGATGATTAATTGTAACACTATACCTCCATGGGTCACAAGACTACCACTTAAAGGTCCCATATTATGCTCATTTCAGGTTCATACTTATATTTTTGGGTTTCTACTAGAACATGTTTACATGCTGTAATGTTAAAAAAACAACGTTATTTTCCTCATACTGTCAGCATGAATATACCTGTATTTACCCTCTGTCTGAAACGCTCCGTTTTAGTGCATTTTGATGGAATTGCAACAGAATTGCGTTGCTAGACAACAGCTTGTGTCCATGTTTATTTCCTGTCAGCTGAGCAACCAGGAATAAACTGGGACACATTTAGTAATGTTTACGTTTAAAATTGTGTGAAGGGTCTAAATATTGTATATTTGTGACATCACGAATGGGCAGAAATCCTGCAGCTTGTTTCTGAATATGGGCTACGTGTATTTCCCTGTGGATTGAGTGTTTCGATACTTTCACAGTATTTATATAGGACTTAAGCCTGCTTTATAATAAAAAAAACATGAAAATCTAACTTTTTTATAATATGGGACCTTTAAGGCCTCCGTCTCTCTCGGTGTCTTGTGTGGACTGCAGGAGGGGTCTGTTGGTCCCAGGATTGAGTTAACTGCAGCCAAGTAGCCAGATTACTGTGGATTAGCAGGCATTTAAAATAGTCACGTTATCCCACCAGTGCCTGCAGAGTCAGCTACAACAACACCTTTTAGGCTGCCTGCCAAATATTTGCTGAAAGGAAATGATAATATATACAGTATATAAGTGGATAACTGCACAATCAAAAACAGACGTTGCTGCTTTCACAGATCTGCTGGCTGTAAAAAATGTCCAGTTGCTTCCTGCATGTTAACCTACATGAATTAAGGAGTTCATCGGTTCAAAAGAGTTCAAGCAAAAGCCAAGAGTGAAGCGTGACTCACCTTCTGTGGGGACATGAACTGGAAACAACACCTGTTTGTTGAGATATATACTTGACCTGGATGCACTGTATTGAATCAGTTGAATCAAGTTCAAGATTATATTTTTTCACAAGACAGTGCACTTAAATGTAAGGGAAACAATGCAACACAGTCAGAAACTGGAAAATGAAAAATATATATATATATACTATATTTTAAACGGGTGGATAGACAGAAGATAAATTGGCAAAAAGGCAAACATTTGTTGTATGGAGGACAGAACCTGCCAAAATAAAAAAATAAATCGATAAATAAATATCATTAAATGTATAGCAAAAATAATATTAAAAATAAATGTAGCCATTAATGAATTGATAAAATGTGACATAAATCAATATTTCTGTTTTAATTTGCTTATTTATTTATTTATCTTTCTATTAATTCACTTATTTATTTACTCTTCTATTTTATTTTCCATTTTACTTATTTATGTATTTATTTTTTTTATTTATTTTTACATTTATTTATATTTATTTTTAAATGCACATATTTATTTATGTATTTTTGCATTTATTAATTTATTTTGCATTTCACACCCTATTTATTTCCCCAAACTTATTTATTTCTGTATTCTTTTCTTTATACATTGTTTTTATGTATTTCTCCCTCATTATGCAAATGAGGGGGTGTCACTCAACGTGTGACATGGGGCCCAGGGTCCGCATATTGTTGGTTCCAACTTTTCAAATGTGATATTTTGCTGCTTTTCTCGGTTTTGGTTTTGTTTTGTTCGGTTTTGTTTAATTTAAATTTGATTGTACATTTGAGAACTTCATCTTGTGCTTTGGGAAACACTGATCGGCATTTTTACATTTTCGAACATTTGATAGACCAAATCGGTAAAGAAAAATAGTTGTTAGTGTGTCGGAGAAAGAAAAGTTATGCTTTTAAAAAGTGCAAAGTAGCTCTCCATTTTTTTAAAGAATTTAAAATGAACCTATACTGTTAATGTGGTATATTAAACACGGGATTTGAATGTAATATTTCCCATAGCTGATGATCAACCAATGTTTGGATTTAAAGATGTAGAGGTGAGTCCTAAAAGACTAAATGAGACACTGTGATTAAATGCTTCCAGTGAACTTAAAGTCTGAAGTCAAAGGTCGTTTAATGTATTAGGGCTGCGCAAATAATCCAAATTTGATCAAAATCGCAATGTGGATGAGGAGGAAATAGCAATATTTGTTAAAGGCAAAATGTAATTTTAAATTAAATATTGTAGTGCTCCAGCAATTCCTGGCCTACACATTATATTATACAGACTAAAGAAAACATATTTTTTTGGTACAGATCCCCGCTAAAATCACACCATAACCATTGTAATATGTTTTTCAATGAAAATGAGAAAAATTATCATTCCCTGTAATATCGCAGATCATATCGCAATTGCAATATCAGTCAAAATAATTGCAATTAGATATTTTTTCAAAATTGTTCAGCCTTATAATGTATTGGTAATCTACTACAGACACAACTGGATTTTTCAATAGTTGTTTTTATACAAAAATCCACTTTTTATCTGCAGGTTTTGTTGTGATCTCAGCTGTCTACGCCCAGAACGCAGTCAAAAAATATCTTTGGCAATAATATGATGTTTTGTGTGTGAAAACAGTTCTGTTAAGAAATCATTAAAGATCTAAAAACCACAGCGATATTATCTGAATCCCAGAGGATCTGGAAAACAAGTTGACCTCAATGATCCAGAACTCAACTGGAACTCTTCAGTTCTGCTGTAAACTGACATTAACATTGTGTTTTGTTTGCTTCTTCAGTGTGAAAGGTGACAGTTAAATGAAAAGCATCTGACCCTCAACTGTAAACCTTTACCGGGTGCTGCCGCACATTGGATTGACTATACGTAACAGCATCAAGGTACTTGCCAGATACACACACACACACACACACACACACACACTGGCACACACACTGGCACACACACATACACAGTTTTTGTTATCTATCATGGTCTGTTTATGGTGAATACATTTTACATAATAGATTTAGGGGGGGATTTTCTTTACCTTCCAGATCTACAAATGTTTCACAAGTAAGTGTAAGATGTAGCCGTGAGTCCATCATCACCTTTTATGCATGGACTTTTTGCGTGTGAGCATTTTGAGTGTGTGTGTGTGTGTGTGTAAATATTTGAATCCTTTACGATGGAGACAAAATAAAACATTACAAATGTATTTCCTTGCTCACCAGTTGTGGAGTTTGTGAACCCAACAGCAGCATCATGTTCTACGGATCTTCCTCTGGGGCCAGTATGTCCCTACCGTCCAAGAGCCGCCTGAAACGCCAGAGCAGGACCTTCACACAGGTACACACACACACACACTAAGACATACACGTACAGACATACACACTGCAATTTCGAGGAGTAAAGAAACCAGAAAATACGATTAAATGGTTATCAAAATAGTTGCCGATTACTTTAATAGTCGAGGACTAATCGATTAATTGTTGCAGCTCTAGTCCAGTGTATCCTATGCTAAAGGAGATAATAAAGGAAGCATTGAAGCACCTTTGCTTAGCATTTACAGAATTCGGCCAGCTCTTATCATGGCTTCTACTTAGATGCTTCTGGGTCATCTCACTCAGTTAGGAACCTTCCTAAGCAAAAAAGCCAATATTCCTGCAAAACGTCAGTTAACATTGTCACTGTGAGCATGCTGATGTTAGAATGAAGCACATTCAGCTCAAAGCTCCTCTGTTATTGAGTACAGCCTCACATAGCTGCTAACGTGGCTGTAGACTGTTTGTTCTGATTCATTGTAATTTTCCAATGCTTTGAGCACCACAAACACAATTCAGTTCACCTCCAGTATACTGGGGTTATGGCAGAAATCTCAAAGATGGATATCTCTAAACCTTGGCAAATAAAACCAAAACAATCTGCATGGCTTGATATAACTAGTGGCAAATATGTTTGTGATTTTGGTGAACCAACCCTTTGACCTTTGAAAGAACAGTGTGTAGCATTTAGGGAGATCTATTGGCAGAAATGGAATATGATATTAATAAACATGTTTTCGTTAGTGTAGAATGAGACGTTTATATTTACATATCCGGGTCCTCTTCACGGAGCCGGCCACCATGTTTCTACAGTAGCCCAGAACGGACAAACCAAACACTGGCTCGTCATAGGGTCATTCACGTTTTTCACGTTTTTGCGTCGGCCACCATAGTTCTCCTACACGCTTGGCACACGGAAGGAGTTTCAGTTGGTTGCAATGTACAACCTCACGAATAGATGCCGCAAAATTCTACACACTGCACCTTTCATATACAATGCAGGGAACATACCGTATACTGTCTGTGATAAAGTGGTCCTGCAGTGCATTCAGTATTGTTTGTCTGTTCACCAGGTCCTGTACCGTACGCTGAGTTACAGAGACCGTGTCCCAGTAGAAACTGGAACTAACACTCGTGGGGACCGACGCTCGACGACTGAACCCCCAGAGCGACCGACGGATGACCCGGCTGAACTCTCCACGCAGAGCTCAGCCCCCGGGGTGCTGAAGATTTTTGGAGACGAAATTTGTGCCGGTGCCAACTACAAGAGCGTCCTGGCCACGCCGCGCTCCAGCGCGCAAGAGCTGGTCAAAGAAGCGCTCGAGCGTTACTCCCTCAACAAGAACGCTGCCCACTCCTACGTACTGTGCGACGTGATCGGGCGGTTGGAGGGGGGAGGCGGGATAGGAGGAGGGGGATGGCGAACTGAATGCCTGCGTGCGATGGGGGACAACGAAAAGCCGTTGTTGCTCCAAGAGCTTTGGAAACCCAGAGAAGGACATGCTCGCAGATTTGAGCTGCGCAGGAGAGCAGAGGTGGAAGAATTCAATGCCAAGGAGAAGGACACCATCACTGCTGGTGAGGACGCACACACACATAAACACACACATATAGACAGACAAGTACACCCACGCACACACACACAGCAGCTGGTCTAATTCCCTTCCTTTCTTGACATGTCAAACTCAGCAGAAAAGCACAGCTCGTTACCTCCTCTGCTGTGTGTGCGTGCGTGCTACGCAGAATAAGAGCTTTCGTCACAGTTATTATCCTGTAGAGAAGATATTGTTCCTGGGTGATAACCAGTGTGACGAAGGCAGTGTTTCATTTGGGTTTTTATTAGAAACACACACACTTGAATGTGCAAATGAGCGCTTAAAGAAAAACACACACACACAAAACAGTGCAGTGGAAATGCACGGACAGCTGGTCGATTGATTGAGTGAAAGCTGAATCCTTTGCAACCGGAGGTGTAGATGGGTGTGGGCACTCCAGTGTTTTTATGAATGACACATTTCCTACTACAGACACAATATCAAATACCTGCTCACAGCTGTACTGCACAACACCTGAAAGTGATATTACAGCTCCCTCTATTCTGTAGATAGATTTCAATGTGTAAACAAAAAACAAACTCATTAAAACTACTGTTACGACTTCACATCTGCAATGCAGTAATATGAACGTGTGAGTCTGTTGAAACCGTGAAGTGACCTTTATGTTGATTGGTTCACAGATGATGGATGAAAAGTTTGCTATGCACACTCACTCGCCCCTGTGCATCCTGTTGAAGACATTTATAAACACCCAGTTATTGGACAACAGTCTTCAGAGAGTATTTTCAGTCTCACAGTCACACATTGCACTTTGCAGCCACACTAACATTTCTCATGAAGCATGCCAGGGTTTACTGGTTGCTATGTCAACTTGTGTGGCAGCCAGAGAGTCAGTCAACAATCTTTTTTTTTTTACTGTTGTACAGTTGTTGTACACGTTTTGGACAGGACACAAGACAATATTAACCAACCGTGTAAAAGCCATGAAAAAGCATAAGGTTTGTGTTGTATATTTTTTTTAACAATTCCCATGAAAAGACCAAAACCCATGATGGGTTAAGCTGCCTTCACATGATAAGACATTTGCTCTTCACTCATCGTGATGTAGAGCGCAAAGCCTTGCAGAGGCAACAGGTATAATATGTCACCAAAAAGAGCGCAAGGAATGCCATCCACTGTTTCTAGGCAACAACAGCAGTTGTTGCTGTTATCTCATTGGTTGTGCTTTGAAAGGTCAGCGACAACTGAGGTCAAAGTTAAAGTAATTTGAACTTTGAGTGCATCGCTTGGTGGCGATTTCAAGCGGTGCGCCACGGCAAGGGTAGAGCTTCCGCCTAGTCGGGCAGCACCACTCTCCCCATAGGAAAACAAAGGCACAGCCAGCGCAGAGCAATTATACCGCTGATCATGTGTAGACGGCTTTAGACCATCTCTCAAGGCTGTCTGACTTCCCTACACTGTCTGTATCATAAAAAAAATAGTTTTGTTTTTAAAAGGCCATTGAGTGCCTGTATTTATGCACATATTTAGCACATTAAATGTTCTTTTCTGCATGCGACAGGTCCATCCTTTTTTTTCATGTGTGCATTATCACTATGAAGCCTCTTTCCACTGTTTCCCATGGATTTAAAAAAAAGTTTTGGTAATTTCTTACAACAGCTGGTCACTTTAGTTTTTAGCAAACATTACTCAAGTAAAACTAGTTAAAACTTGTAAATAGTACATTTAGTGAGGATTGTTTTTTGACCCCGGATTAATACATTTTGTGTGCTAGTGAGTAGTGTTGTAATACTAAAAAACAGTCTTGATCTCAAGACCACTTTTTTGAAGGTTTCGGTCTTGTCTCGGCATCAAACGCATTTTTACTCAGTCTTGTCTCGGTCTCCGATAGAGGGATTTTATTTCAAGACCGGTCAAGGCCATAACTGCTTGGATATCACTAATCGGTTGGCAGTAAAAGATGGCAATAAATGAGGTGAATGAAGAGGAATCTTCATTTGTTTTTCTGTGGGTGTTTTTATGAGAATATGGATCTTTCAGATCAATTTGAGGAGTACCTATGCTTTGCATGTGAGACATTTCATCATAAGTGTGTCATGCGGTGTGGAACTCTCATTGGTCTGGTCTTTGTCTTGACCGGGTCTCAACCCCTCAAAGTCTAGGTCTTGTCTTGGTCTCGGTCTCCTTACACGCTTTCATGATTTGGTCTCAGTTTAGGTGGTCTTGACTACAACACCGCTGATAAGTATTTACGGCAGGACTATGCATGGTGGATTGACTCAAATAAACTGCAGTGGTCATTGTCATAAAGGAACATGTTACATGTTAACCCCACTTCAAAACACCCAAACTATCCCTTTAAATACGATGTGGACATCAATGGAGCTCTATGGCACAGAGGAATAAGCTATATCAGGTTTTAAAAACACATACTTGTTTATAGGATCAATTTGTTGTTGGTTTTGGTCTTTTCATTGGATTTGTTTATAATAACAAAAACAAAGATTATCACTAGCCTTCTCCTTTAAAAGCACTCCTCACTGTGCTCAGAGACATTTCAGTTACAGTTACACAACAAAAAATGTAATCACAGCAAAGAATACCTTCTGGGATGAAACTGTTCACACTAACCTTTTCTCTTTTGTGTTAAAGTATTTGGAAAACTCACACACCCGGGAGTCTCTTTCTCTTTACTTCTGTCTGTCACTTGTTGTATTTTTTTCTCCTCTGGTGTATAGTGTGAGCGTGCATGCACATGTGTGAATTGTGTGTATTGTTACACACACTTTTTTAATATGAGATAGCACTTTAAAGGTACGGTAGGATTTTCATTAATTACGTGAACACATCACAGCCAAATTAATTGTATTATCAACCTCCAATGATACAATCTACATTCCCAATTCTGCTTGTTTCAGTTATCATAAAATCAAAGATAAAAACACCCAAATTGGACTAAATGAAAGCACTAGCAGACTATAGGTGCTATAGTTTGTATGCTATTATTGCCTGACTTTGAATATGTCTTACTAATTTGACAGTGATATGTTAGAGGGGAAAATCCTGTACCTCATACCTTTAACTGTATCTCTCCTTACTAACTCACTAGAAGCACCACAGACTCTTTCTTGCTCCACAGTGCATGCGCGTCTTGTGGTGTGCGAATGGCGTTTGTGTATATGGGGGTTATTCTGTGCTTGGTGTTTTGGTGAGGGGGTGTTTTCTTCAGACTCCCCCCTCCCTCCCTAACCCCTCCCACCCTGCTGTAGGGCCCAAAACCTCCCAATTCCTGGCGGCTCTAATGGGTCGGTCTGGGCTGGGCAGACACAGGAGCTCCCCCCTGCGGTCTGGTCGAGCGGTACAGTCCGGCTCTAAAGGTGGGGACTGGCTTCAGGTAGGGTGGCTGTCAGTCATTGCCATGGAGACCACCTCTACCTGCGTTGTCACCAGCGCCACCCTCATTGCCAGTGATTCAACCAGTGTGAGTGTGTGTGTGCAGAGCCATCGCATGGCCTCAAATGAAAGTCATAGGGGGTTCACCTTTCATCAGGTTCAGTGTTGTCAGCCAACATGTGCTGCTCCATCCAGCACCATGTACGTCATTTGACTGGTTTGTTTTACTAGATTCCACTCAGCTCACACATGACTGTCATGTACTGTACTTGACCCAGACGTCACTCATAAGTCAAACATACATGCTAACAATGCACATGGCACGTTTCAGTACACGTTCTTCTTATTTCCTTCTGTGTCCTCAACCTCACTCTCTCTCTACCTCTTCCTTTTGCTTCTTTTTATTATTCGCCACCTGTTCTCCCTCTCTCTCTCTTACTCCTCCTCTCTGCCTCCCTGTAGATATTAACGCTCAGGCACGTAAGCTCCAAAGGAACAGGGCGAAGGGGACGCTGACCCTGCCCCGGTCCAGCAACTCATCCTTCTGCCGCAGCCTCAGCGAGACCAGCCTCAACCAGGTGGGGCCTCACACTGAAGTCCAGTCAGGAGAATTGATTATTATTATTAGTGCTGTCAGTTGAACCAAATATTTAATTGCGATTAATCGCACATTTCTTTTTATCTGTTCTAAATGTACCTTAAATCAAATCCATTGTTGTTAATGTTGGTGCACAGAAGGCGCGCTCAAAAGCGAGAGCAATGCTGCGCCCAGAGATAAAAATACATGTCATGTGATGAGGAACAACCAATCACAGCCGGCTGATATCTTCTTTTTATGTTTTTTACGGCAAATATATGGAGGAGAAGTTAATCATTTTAGTGCAGGGCTACCCAGAGCTTTACAAACTTTACTTGTTCCACCCTTTCTGTCCAAGGACATGTGGCTGATAGGTCAGCTAAACTGACACAGAGAAATCAAGCAGTTTAAACTGCATTTAGCATAAAGAATATGCTCAACTCATAACGTGGTAAACTGCAGCCCAACAGGCAACAACAGCTGTCAGTGTGTCAGTGTGCTGACTTGACTATGACTTGCCCCAAACTGCATGTGATTATCATAAAGTGGGCATGTCTGTAAAGGGGAGACTTGTTGGGTAGAACCCATTTTCATTCACATATCTTGAGGTCAGCGGTCAAGGGACCCCTTTGAAAATGGCCATGTCCGTTTGTTTGGATCGTTCTTTAGCCTCCTTCACGTTACGTACCAATGGATTCCTTAGGTTTTCTAGTTTCATGTGATACCAGTATCTTCACTCTAGCTTTAAAACTGAGCCCGCTACAACCTCCGAAAGATTGAATAGCAGAGGTTAATACAAAATTGTAAGTTGCGTTAATGCAATAAAGAAATTAGTAGCATTAAAACGAATTTGAGTTAACTTTGACAGCACTAGTTATTCATGAAACTGTTGCCAATCTGCCTGAAATCCTGAATGCATGTGTGTTTCTGTGTGTGTGTCTGCAGCTGGGAGTGGGAGATGAGCCCAAGCGTTATTACTCCACGCTGCCAGGGCCTTTAAGGAATCGAGAACGTGAGGCGGCCTCCAGCGGCCGGAGGAAAGAGGAGGCGAGTCAGGGAGGAGGAGGAGGAGTGAGGCACTCTCTTTACCAGTCCCCGCACCTCCTGCTGCTACAGGGATACAACCGGCAGGTGAGGATAGGGAGGAAGTTCATGTGTTGTGTTTAGAGACGTCCAGTATATCTGATTATGTGATGGTTGTTGTGCAGGACTGTTTGGTGTACCTGCTGAACAGAGAGCAGCACACAGTCGGCCAGGAGACTCCATCAGCTCGCCCCAACATCTGCCTCTTCTCTCCCGACATCCTGCCCCTCCACTGCCGCCTGCGCCGAGTCCCCGCACCCCGTCGCCATGCCAACAACAACAACAAGGGAGAGGAGCTGGGGGAGAGTCAGCGCTCCTGTGTTGCCGTCGAGCCGGTGCTCCACGCCACAGTTCTGGTGAACTTTTCCCGCTGCGAGCGCTCCACCACGCTGCGACACGGTGACCTCCTCTCCTTCGGAGCGCATTACATCTTCCTGTACAAGGACCCCACGGGCGCTAAGCCTTTGCCTGCTCAGACCTTGGCACGCCTTCGCTCCCTGGGGCAGGTTTACGATGCCGGGGCAGAGGAGGGAGAGGGCGGCGCTCAGACTTGTAAGATGTGCGGTTCTGTGCTGAAGGACAGAGCAGCACAGGTGTCAAGTGTTCCTGCAGTCAGACGCAGCTTCAAGCCTCACCTGGTAAAACCCAGCAGCGGGGGGACAGCAGCAGGAGGGCCCCTTAGTATATCAAGAGGGGAAGGAGGAGGAAGAGGAGGTCAGAAAAGACGGCTACAGCTGGATTTTGACCAGACTCATGAAGACCAGCTGTTGAACAGGATTGTGTCGCTCATAGAACCTGGAGGTCTGTGCTCTGATTTATAGAGAATGTCAGTGTTACTTAGACAAAGCAATGTTTGTATCTCAATGGATGTATTGTGATGCAATTATATGTTATTTCACCAGAATTACTAAAAAAAAATAGTGGTATCTAGCCATGCAGATAGTTTTGGTTTATATTTCTCTGACGATATTCTGCCGTGACTCCAATACAGTGGAGGTGAATGGGTTATTAATTTGTTTTGCTCAAAGCATTGAAAAATTATATTTTTATAGTTTTATATTTGGTAACATTTTTTATTTATTAACAGGGTTCCTACGCGGTATGGAATTTGATTTTAGTAATTTCCAGGTCTGGATAAGTATGGAAGAAAGATAAGCGAATATGGAAAATATTTGTGTCTATTGCCTATTATTTTTTTTTTATAAAGATCTTAATTGAGTTTCTCAATTTTCAGAATTGTCCCTACAGATATTTTGGGAGAACAGAATTGAATTCTGTCCTAACAAAATATTAGTAGGGACATGTCCCTACCGTCTATATGCAAACGTAAGCTCTTCTACTACATAAACTGTAATTAATGTTAAAACTACTGCCAAAAAATCGTTGGTTTGCGCCCTCTGGGCACTCACATTGAAATGTCTCTCCAACTCAAAGTCCCGGTCTGAATTTCAGTCATAGTCCGCCCCTGTGCAGAGCTGCCTGTACGTCCCAGCCTGCAAAATATCCCCTCAAGTGGAAAGTGTCCAACTATCTGCATAGGGCTGTGGACTGAACGGCCACAATGGGTAAATGCAAGTTTTCCAAGGGGCTGGCTCGACAACCCTATAAAGCCTGGTTGGCTAAAGGATTTAAAATGGGAAAAGAAAGATAGATGCAAACTTTGTGTAAAAGCATGGGGGAGGCAGCAATTGTAAGCCAGATGCAAAAGCAAAAGCCCTGTAGTCATGTCACAGCATCCTCTGCACCAAGTCACAAAGCTATATATGGTTTGAAAAATCGACTGAAAAGTCTGGAAATTTGAAAGGGAAAATGTGTAGGAACTCTGTACCAAGGAAAATTAGATGCAGAACAACAACAGGAAGACTAGAATGAGGTTGTTAAACACGAGACAAATGTACAGGTACAGTACGCAGGGATTTGGGCGCAGTCGGCCCTTAGTATTGACAAAAAAAAGGAAATAAGGACACAGGGTCAAACTGGTTCCTGAGAGAAACACTCCCATTTCATCCAGTTTTCTTCACTCTTGTATTTCTGTAGTCGAAGTTTATTTATAGTAAGAAGTGTCCGTGAAAAGCAACACCTCTTCCCAGAATCGGAGACCTTGTTACTCCAAATAATCCACAGACCTCGCTGTCAGCTGTTTTTATAGGAACTGATTCAGAGGCTGAAAGTAGTTCAAGTGACTTTTTTTTCTTCTTCTGTGAGCTGCATGATAATATAGATACCACTAGAGGTAAATGAGAAAACATTGTGCTTCCTAACTTTTGGAGAACTGACCCTTTTAAACTCCTTCTCAGGAGATGACCATAAGCTGACTCCTGCCTACCTGCTGTGTCTGTGCATACAACACTCTGCCTCAACGTTCCCACCTGGGAGTTTTGGAAAACTGCTGCTCAAGATTGTCCGACGAATCCAGACCGTCGCATGGGTCAGTGTCTACATGTCTGTCTCTCTGTGTCTAACTGTCTCTCTGTATCTGTCTGTCTGTCTCTGTGGTACTTTGGTCTCTGCGTAAGATGACCTCATGTGGAGAGAAACTGGTCAGCCATGTCAGGTCAGCTGAATAGTTAAACAGGGTGGCAGATCACATGTGTTGTACTGTATTACAAACACGCACACACAATATTCTGCTCTGTCTATACTATGAACTGTCTGTCTCCATAGCAACCTCTGCCACTGTAGTTTAGGGATTTAGATGAAAATCAAATGTACAGCTGACTCATTAGTTAACTTATAGAGTGTTACGTGGCAACAATTATAATACTCAATTAATCAATTAATTTAGATGCTAAATATTTGTTGGCTCCAAATTCTCAAATGTGAGGATTTGCTGCTTTTCCATGTTGTATATGATTTTTTAATTGAATATCTCGGACAAAACAGTTGTGTTTGACATTTTTAAGTTTTTGTTTAACATTTCATTGGCTTATATTCAATGGCAATGATTCATCTAAAAAAAAAAACGCATGATTATAATCAAGTCTCACAAATCGTTCGCTGCCAACTTAGAGCACAATTTTTGATGTTCAGTTCTGCCGACACATTTGGGTCAGTATTAATGTCTGAGCCCTACAAACTTTTGACAAATGTCTTCAACGTTGGAAACCAAAATGCTCAATCTACTGGTTGAGGCTGATTTTCTTTGAGTTGATAATGTGGAATTAGAAAGGTCACTGGGCTATAGCTTGTCATGTTTTTCTTTATTTGCTGTGTGCATCTTTTCTCTTTTTTGTGTTGTATTTTTATAAAAGTGTATAGATTTTTGATATTAGCAGAGGTGGTTTCAGATGAGGTGATGCCTCCTGTGATAAAACAGTGTGAGAACCCAGAATATGGTAACGAATATGGTATATAGCAAAAATGGATGTTGCAAAAAAAATTGAGGTGGGGGTCATCTTATAAATAGAGTAAGCTTCTATTCAGTCCAGTGAAGCACAACGTAATTATCAACATGCGTCTGTGTGTTCAATTTTGTAAATATGATAGTGGTATTCCTTTCTGCAGGTTAGTGATATGGTCATGAAGTGTGGTTCTCCTACGCACATCCTAAAAGTTTAATGAGCACTTAATTGCTATGTGTGTGTGTGTGTGTGTGTGTGTCTTGCAGGAGAGGACAAAGGATCTGGCTCAGAAGCAAGCTCAGCAGTGAGTATCGCTTTCCAACAGAAAGAGAGCATGTGTGCTCATGTACCGTTCTTGAGTATGTATGTCTGTGTGTTCAGTGTGTCAGTGTGTCTACCTAACTGTGTTTAACCCTTCACTCTTTGTATGTGTGTCTGTGTCCAAGTAGCCAGGACCCGTCCTCCCTGTCTCTGCTCAGTATCTCAGACCTGATCCCTGACCTGCAGACCATCTTCTTCTGGATGTCCAACTCCATCGAGATCCTCTACTTTATACAGCAAAGAGCACCAGCGTACACACACAGCATAGAGACACTGCAAGGTACACATGCACATGCACACGCACTCACACACACACACACACACACACACACACACACACGGAGAGTCTGAATGATGAGTGTGGAAACAACTTGGCTGAATAGTCATTACTCACACTGGCATACAGTACACTCTGATACAGCTACGTCCCTCCCTCCCTCTCAGCATATCTCTCTTCAGTAGGCCTCTATCTCTCTCTGATTTGTGTCTAGGGTCAAAGGAGTCGTTGCTATCGGCGACCATATCAGCCAACGAGGAGGCGATGACCATCTTGGAAGAAGTGATCATGTACACTTTCCAGCAATGTGTCTACTATATCACCAAGGTAATCTGTCACCGCGGCAACGGTGCCATCTTCTTAATGAGCAACGAGATACATTTTTTATCTTGTTTTTTAAAAACTGAGCTGGATGAATAATAACAGACCCTCATTCACACAGTGGACCTTATTGAGTTGTTATACACACACGCACAATAAATACTAGATGAGGTCAGATTATGAATGTTAGAGGTTATTTTGCAATTTCAGATCACCTCCATCATAACCCCCATCTGTTTGTGTGTGTGTGTGTGTCCAGGCTCTTTATGTAGTGTTACCAGGTTTGTTGGACTGTAATCCATTCCCAGTCGACAGCTCTGAGCCCTGCTGGAAAGGAGGTGTCGGGTTTCCTGAACCTGTACGCAGGGTCCTGCAGGTAAGCACATGGATTGTACTGTGTTGTAGTACAGTTAAGCATTTCAGGATCATGAAAATTGTATTGATTATTCATTTTTGATAAATTATATCTTGTTTTGTAGCTTAAATAGATTAGATTTGAAGGTTCTCTATGCGATATCCAGTGCATTAATATAGCAGCAAACAACTATTGTCTATGTAAAGATATAGAGGAGTATGTCTACCTGAGCAGAGAGTGAAGTCACTCTCCCTCTGTGTGTATTATCAGAACTTCTTACAGCTGATAACGCCGTCCTGTCCTACGGCACCTTCAGTGAAGGTCAAACATTTAAGTGAAGTAACAATAAGCAAAACACATTTTTGAATGGAGGGGGAATTTACTATAATGAAAGAATTGTCAATATAGTATATGACTATTTAATGGAGAAACCAAAAAAATAAAAGAATAAAATTAGGGACCTGAACATTTTGGGGATTTATTTTAAAATAAATTGGAAATATTAAGAAAAAAGGCGAAAAAAAACAAAACACGTTCAGTTTTCTAACGGTCTCTGAATTTTTGTCCATGAATTCCTACAAGAATTTTTTTTTTTTTTTTTTTTTATCAGTCTCAGAAATTAATATTTTATCATGGCCCTGTTGAAGAGATAAATGTTTTGTTGAATATGCACACTCGACATGACCTTGCTTTGGTGAACTTTTCTCTGCAGAAAAGATGCATAGAAATGGCAAAATGACAAAGACTTTATGTGAAAGAGGAAGTACAAAGTCATTTAATTTTAAAGGGGACCTATTATGCTTTTGTGCTTTTTCCCTTTCCTTTAGTGGGTTATACATTTTTTTGTGCATGTAAAAGTTCTGCAAAGTTACAAAGCCCAAAGTCCACTCCAAAGGGAGTTACTCTCCCCCACAGAAACACTGATCCTGAACTGCCTGAAACACCTTGCTTGAATTCCTGCCTTTTCTTCTGTAACCCTCAAACAGGGGTTTATTTCAAAACAATGACCCGCTAGCTGTACATTGTCCCGCTTATTACACGGCTACTTACTGAAGAAACCAATATTTTGAAACAAAAACAGTCTGCCAGAGTCCGACATCTGAACTGCGCCCATACATAGCAACGGTCTGTTATACATAGCAACGTTCTATTATAGAGAAATTACAGAACGCAGTGACTGACCATTCAAAATTGAGTATTCAACACAGCCGTGTAATAAATTGGGTTATGACCGACTGAAGTTAATCAGCAAATTATCAGCAGCATGTGTGTACAATTTCCTAACTGTCAAACACACTGATGCATCTGAAGGGGAGATGTTCTGCTAAGAATGAGACACACTGGTCCACAGGTCAGAGTGGACTGTTGACACCTTCCTTTAATTTGTTTCATGCAACGAAAAATATTGTCAAGGTCGAGACGGACAAACTCTGGCTTCCTTTTCCACATTTATTTATATTTTCGTTCTAAAAGTATTTGTTGAGACCTTTCTGAAATTTGCTTAACACTTTAAACCTACATGACCTGCCAGGGGGGCATTTCTTTTTAAGTCAAGATACTGAATATATCAGGCAAGAACTTGATGCACAAGACACTAGAATATTTCCATTTGATGGAAAAGTGCAGCCATAAGTCTTTGTACTCTGTGTAAACATCCTACAGCTTCAATCAAGAGATGGAAACTGCTGATACAGAATATATATGATGATATATATAGTTTTTTGTTCATATTTGACAGACACAAGCGTGTCTTTTCATAGCAACAGTATTTCTATGCTCACCTGTGTGTTTGCATATGTGTGTGTGCAGGTGTTTCAGAATGGCCAGGAGCTTTTGCAGGGCTACCAGGTCCACCCGGAGATTCAGGCTCAGATGTTCGCTTACCTCTTCTTCTTCTCCAATGTGTCACTGTTTAACCAGCTAATGGACAAAGGTAGGGTAAAAAGCATACACACTTGCACGCCATTAGACCTCCCTCAGAATTTGTACAGTTGTGTGTGAGAGAGAGAGAAAGAGAGAGAGAGAGAGCGAGAGCGTGTGTGTCCTTGTGTCCTTGTCAGCATTTTGACAGAGACTAACCCAGATTTGTCCTCAATGACCTTCTCCTATCTGCACTCTGTTTCTCCCTCCTCCTCCTCCTCTTCCTCCTCCTCCTCCTTGCCTTCCTTCCATCCATCTGGCCATCAGGGGGTGAGACAAAGAAGAGTAGAGGTGGGGTTGGATGGAGGAGAGAGAGAGGAGATGGAGGAGGGGAGGGGGGAAGAGGGGAAAAGGTCAGAGTGAAGGGTAAAAGGCTGGAAGGGCTGCTCATTTGTTGTGATGACCTTGCTAATAGTCTATTACCTTGTCTAAATACAGAAAATAGTCATTTACCGCCGGCTATATCCATGTGTCCGACCACCTATCACTTCGAACCTCTCCACGCAACCTCCCCTCTGTATCTTTAGCCAAACGTATACACACTCACACACACGCCATATGTCTTCATTAGCCGGTGTAGACAGCAGAGATCACATGTCTGGCAAAGGGAGGAGGAGAAATACCTTTATATTCATGCAGAGGCTACCCTCTCCCTCCTCATCTCCACCTCCCTCTCTCCGTCTGTCTGGCTTTCTCTTTCCCTCCCTCGCTCTCCTTTTAGTGGCTCATTGATATTTCTCCACTGGTGGTGTCCATGGTAACAGTGAAGTGAGTTTGTGGCAGGTAACGCTGACGTTGACACTGGGCGCTCTGCAACACTCACTCAGTCAGACCGGTATTATGGCAACTCAGGAAGGGATGTGATAGTTGGTGCAGATTTGTCCCGTATTTGTATGATTGTAATGTTTGTACCTGTGTTGTGACACCTTTCGGACTGTTTCTGTGTTGAGTGTGTGTTTGTAAACCAGCTGCTATGTAGCATTGTGACACATTTGCTAAGAGGTTAAGTGATGTCTTGTCCGTTTGCGATGCCTCACACATAGATTACTGTATGCCTAGACATAAGCCTATTACAGAGGAGAGTGTGTGTATATGTGTGCACCCAAAACATATGGCAGAATATTTGAATGGTTGTGTGTGTGTGTGTGTGTGTGTGTGTGTGTGTGTGTGTGTGTGTGTGTGTGTGTTGCCTCACATAATGCTGCCAGTTTATTGTCTGCCTGAAACTACCTGTCGTGTCTAACTTGAAGAGAGAGAAACTCTGTGGTATTGTAAATTGTCAAGTGACAGAAACTGGCATTGATTGTCTGATCAGATTCATGTGACCATACAGCTCCTGATAATAGGACTGTTGATTTTGGCTACATGCACCTGACACTATCTTTTGAGAATCCTGAATTGAACAGTGAAACTCTCTCATAGTTGTTTGACTTCTAAATATCTTGCCAGTTTTAGACTATTTTATTCAGGCAAATTCTTGTACCGCTGATTATATTTCGACAAGGGCTGTCCTCGACCAAATAAATTCTTAGTCGGTTAACACTCGCACGATTTTGTCGGCTAATCAATTAGATGATGTAATCGGCAGATCTGTCAAACCGAGTTTCTCCACAAATAATCACAAAAAACGATTAATCGACTAAAGAAATCTTAATCCACTAAGACTAAAACAAGGGGGCAGCCCTAATTTTGCCAACATTTAACATTTGAAAACTGTGGCTTCTTCTGTTGAATGAAAAAAGGGTGTTGATTATATCATAAAAATTAGATTTCTCAAAGTAATGGAATTTAAAGGAATACTTCACTCACAAAATGACCATTTGTATATCAATTACTCACCCTGTGTTATCTTGAATTCATGAAGAAAACCTTGTCTCACACACCTCCACGGTGAACGGAGAATGAAAAAACTGAGAAAAGTCAATCAAAACATCATATTACAAACTCACACAACTGGTGCAGTTTAATCCAACTCATTTATCCAGTGGTATACTCACTACTTCCCAAGCATATGGATGTTGGCTAAAACCTTACTATTTAAAACACTTCCGCATAAACAGTCTCACACTTGCGCAGGTGAACTACTTGTCTGTGTGAGTGTTTAAAATAGTAAGGTTTTAGCAAACATGCATGTGTTTGGGAAGTAGTGAACATATGACTGTTGCTCTCAATTCGTCAAGACTTTTTTTCTGTTTTTTGAGTAAAGTAAGTTTAAGACATTTTCTTAGCAGAAATACTAAATATTCACTTGTTCTAGCTTCTAAAAAGAGAAGATTTGCTGCTTTGTTTTATGTGATAGTAAACTTGAATATCTGCTTGTTCCACTGTTGATCAAACAAAGCAAGCCATTTGAAGATGTCACCATGGGCTCTACAAAATTGCACGGGTATTTTTCACTATTTTCTGCCATTTTAAGGACCAAATGATTCATCAATTAATTGAGAAAATAATTGGCAGATTAATTGATGATGAAATAATCGTTAGTTGCAGCCCTATATGAAGTAGATGACAGTTATTGTGTGGGTATGGAGGCTCATTTTACATTGCAGTTTGTATTTGGAGTGTGTACTTTTGTTAATTGTATGGTGCTTGTGTCTACTTGCTGAGTGCATATGGAAGGTAGCTAGTAGCTAAATCTGGTACATCTCTTCTCTTTGTATGAGATTAATTCTTTTGTACATAATCCTCAATTATAAAAAAAACAAAAACATATTGCTTTGGCATCTGTACTCACTCAGGTGTCATTGGCATTAGTCCAGTTGTTTGTTATTGTTTGTACCAAACCCCAGCAGAGGCCTGAGCTCACATTGGGGGTTCAGAAAGCTTAAATAGGAATTATAGCTGTAGTGAGGTAATGGAACGACAGATTGACAAACTATGGGATGCAATCTTGACAAAATACCAGATTTCAACTTATCGCCTGCTTAACTTGACACAAAACTTCCTTTCCGTTCTTTGAGGCGATACAGAGAAAGAAAGGATTACACAGAGTGAAGAATGCCGACTGTGTGCTGGCTCGTTGTGAGCTGAGCTCCTCTGCAGCAGTCGATTTGTATTCTGCGAGGAGCAGGTGGCTGGTGGCTGTTGCTATTGTTTCATTGACTTCAATATCAACTTACTTAAAAATTAATGTCTGTATTGTCGTACAACATTAACACATGCAGAGAAACACACACAGTCTGTCTTGTAATCTGCCTTTCTCTCAGACATGCACACACCCAAGAATAGAAATCTACTGCAGTGTGAAAAGAGAGAGACTGTGTGTGTTTCTCTGCATGTGTTTTTGTTGTAAGACAATACAAACATTAATTATATAAGTATGCCCACACACTTTGGTGTGTGTGTGAATGCATGATAGTATGTTATAAAAATGTCATAATATAGTATGCCATTAAAATGTCATGAAAAAAAGTAGGGATGCACCAATTTTTTCAGTCCCGATAATACCTGGGCTTTGGGTATCGGCCGATACAGAGTACTGATCCGATACCAGTGTTTCATTAGTTGTATTATTGTATGTAAGTGACTGGGATTATTCTTTTATGTGTAAGGTAACATCAGACTTGACTCAATATTGCTTCCCTGAACAAAATGCAACAAATAAATACATAGATATAAATTTACTGAATTGTTATTTATTATTAAAATAATAAATTGTACACCGGTTACTTGGTAATGAATCTTCAAAATGTACAGGAATTACAATCAAAGTGTAAACCTTTTTAATGCAGCAACACATTGGTCAAAACTTAAACGGGAATTACAATTCTTGTATATCATGTATAAAGTATATGAACAGAATTGAATTCAATAAAAATCATAGTATAGTATGTCAATAAAATGTCCAGAAACGTCATCGTTTATGTCTGTAAAAAAAAATTATAATACTGCATGTGTGTGTGTGTTCAGGTCCATCTCGCGGTTGGTTCCAGCGCTCGAAGGTGTTGCAGATTCAGGCATGTTTGCGGATGGTCATGGAGTGGGCAAGCAGGTCCGGTCTGGGACATCTGGCAGACAAATTCTTCACCAAACTCAACAGCACTGTGTCCATACTGGCCACACCCCCACAACAGCTCACCCAGGTACCACACACACACACACACACACATTCAACCACAATCTTATACAAGATTGCTAACTAGCACTAACTAGGTGGAAATACTGTAAGGTAAACAGGGCTAACCATATTAAAATGTATTTCAATGGAGGCCATCAGTAACAAAGTATTCCAAAAAACGGTAACAGAGAACAGGAAAGCTTTGATTGACTGTACTCAATTTTCTCGACTGCTTTAATACATCAGCCCGAGCTGTTGTTCATGAAGCAAGTCACTCTGATCGGCTATTGATTGATGATGTCTTTGAAAAGGTTTAACCAGGATCAACTTGTGACTGCTGGCTCATCGTCTCTCCTGCTGTGATTGCTTGGCTGTGTTAAAAAAAAGACCTCCCAGGACCTCTGATTAATTTCTACTCTCCTTCCTTTTTTTTCTTCTTTTTTTTTTCTTCTCTGTGTGCAGTTGAGTTGGCGAGCTTTGTCCAGTGAGCACCCGGCTCTGAAACCTGTCCAGCTGCACAGGATTCTCACCCAGTACCAGCTCACAGCAGAGATAGGCCCCGTCCCAACATGGCAACCCAGCAGCGAGGACGAAGCATATATATACAGAACAGGTACATCATGTGTGAATTTGTGAGCGTGAGAATGGACTTTTCAGTGAAGTAGACGACGAAGTAGTAGAAATGAGAGAGAGAAACAGTAACAGGCTGATGGGGGAGCTGTATGGATCAGGCCTTTAATGATGTATGTGTATAGATGAGTTAACATCAGTTTGTGTGTGTTTAGTGGACCTCCTGGAGAGCTTTGAGAACCACCCTCCCATAGTGCTGCCCAGCGCCGGCTTCAGAGTGGACCTGGACAGCGAGTGTGTGGAAGACAGCATCTACAGGCAGCTGCTCTACATCCGCCACTACCTGTGGGGGCTACGCACCAAGACACAAACACACACCAACACTCCCAGTGTGCACACACACTCCAACGGCACCAACACAGCCGACTGGCCCGACGTTCAGGTCAGAAAACACACACTGCATACTGTCAAATACACACACCTAGCAGTAATCCAGGCCATGTGCCTCGGCAGCTGTGGTTGTCGAGGAGTTCCTCATAATCCCATAGATGAAAGACAAAAACCCTCTACTCCAGCCAACCCGCACACACATACACATACTCACTCACAGAAACCTAGACATGGTTAAATCATGGTTAATCTGATTAGTCTTTAGGCTGTCTAATTAGTGGGAACGGCTGACTAGACCATAATCCCTAGTGTTACTGCACCCTCATATGTACACATATACACACACACAGAAACACATATACATTCACAAATATGTGAATTTGTCTGTAAAATAATTGTGCATCTCTTTAATCAGACTGTTATCTAGGAACAAAGCTTTTTGCGCAGCGCAACAAGAAAACTTTTTCATAAGAGAAAGATAAGAGGAATATTTATTTCCCTTCCATTTTCTAATCATTGCACCCTCGTTTTAGACCTCATACAGTCTTCTAAAGTCTGTCTGTCCAATCCCGACACAGAGGGAGTTGTTGCCTCCGGCCCACAGCAGTCCCCGCTCTGGGGGTCCTGGGGACGAGGTGAAGTCAGAGACAGGAGAGGAGAGAGGACGGGACAGACCCCCAGGCCAGTCACACACACACAGCCTCAGAAGGAACGGCACCATCCACCACACTCGGACAGCAAATCCAGACCCGTCCTGCCTCTTGACGCCTCCCAACACCCCGCTGTACCCGGAAGGAGGAGGAGGAGGAGGAGGAGGTCATATCGTAGGGCCCAACACCCAGACTAACGGCTGCACCAGCAGAACTGTGGCAGAGTGTAAAAAGACCAACGGACTCATCACCAACGGACTGGACGGTAAGCTGTATAAAGTACAGGAGCTGGACAAAAATAACAGGAACCCATAAGCAGTATATTGGAATCCAGAAACACCACAATTAACCCTCTGAGACCCACAATAGATCTGTTTTTTGGTCTTTTTTGGGGGGGTACAGGGAGTCTTTAGGGGGGGATAGCAGGTCAACAGTAGATGTCACATAGAAGTGGTGTACATCATCTGAAAGATGAGAACCTGAAGATTAATTTGAGATACAGCTCAGCACTGTGTGGCAAGTTGTTCTAGTCATAAATCAGAAATAAACATGATTTTATTAATTAATTTATTATTTAAAATATATTGTTTGGTGCAAAATTTAACCATTTTTTACCACTCGAGAATTGATAAAAATGATCAATAATCCCTCCAAAATACCACATAAAGACACCAAGACCTTGAGGAACACCATAGAAAAAGCCATGCTGTGACATTTGGTTTCAAAAACTTTTGACATTTTGAGTTTTCTGCAAGAATTGCATTTTTCGGTGATTAAATGGCGAGCACTTCTATTCTGGAAACTGCTCAGAAACCCCCTTATTGTCAATCTACCTAGGAAAGCCATTCATCCTCTGAATGTTCTAGGTCTCTAGTTTGTGTCTGTAAAGGTCAGAGGTCAAGGGACCCCTTTGAAAATGGCCATGCCAGTTTTTCCTTGCCAAAATTTAGCCCAACTTTGGAGCTAGAATGACATGGCTGGTACCAATGGATTCCTTAGGTTTTATAGTTTCATATGATGTACCTTCACTCTAGCTCTGAAACTGAACCTGCTAGAGCCTCTGAAAAACAGTAAAGTCGGTCGGGATCGCGGGTCTCAGAGAGTTAATGGCCTTAAAAATGACCACTGTGTAATCAACACCTCTGCCAAAGTCTTAAAAAAAAGACTTAACATTATAAGCTTTGCACAAGTAGTATTTTTCATAGGCCTATTGTACTAAATCACATATGGTGTTTTTTGTTATTTTGTCCACCTCAAATGTTCAGTTTAAATTTTAAACCTTGCAGTTCATTATACACAATATTAGGGATTCACCGATCCAAATTTTTCCAATTTGGAAACCTCAGGGTTTCTGTTGCTACTCAGTGCCACGATGGTACCGGTGCTATCTTTTTCCCAAATTTAAAATCTGTATATCTCGCTGCAGGGAACTCATTTTTATTTAAGGTAAAACAAGGCCAGAGTTTGCTGTGGCACTAAAAGCTGAGCCAGACATGTCATAGCAGAAACACTGTATTTGATGAAAGCATTAATAAAACTGTATTTAATGTTGATCGGTTACGTCATGGCCAACACCTGATCCTTGCTACTACTTACTTACTAATTAATTTCGTTAGTGTTTCAGATCGGTGCATCCCTATACCATACATTATCAGTTCACAATATACACACTGCATAAAAAACTGTGTTGCATGCACATGATCGTGAAGATAAAGCTGCTAGTATCACAAACAAATTCCCGCTGGAGCTGACCAATGTGAAAAGTGTTTACACTCTACTAGAAGACATTTTCTCTTATGTGGCTCCGTCTCCCTCTCTTGCTTGTGCTTCTTCATTCAGTAATTTTCAAAGACAACAGGACATATATTGATAACACCTGCACAGAATTAGTGACATTCCAAATTCACTTAAAGCTGCATTCATTAATTTTGTTTATATTAAAAGTTTAAATGTCTACAAGAAATGTTAAAGGTGTAGCAATTATCCCACAAACAAATTATCACCAACTCTGCACCAACAAAGATTTTTAGCCTCTTTTAGCTCATACATTTGGCTGCATAAACGTTCTGATAAACTCACTGTATGTTACCTGCCGAGCACCAAACGGCAGGAAAACGAATTTAGCAACTAGCTGTTGAAGAATGTGTAACAGTTGGAAATCAGAGCCAAAATGAGAGCTAATATTAGACTTACATTCATAACCTGTACTGGAACATGATTCCAATTGGTGATAATGTTGCTTCCCGTCCGCTGGATGTGTAAGTAGGCAATTATTTTCTAACATGTTAACCACAAAAAAATGTATAAGGTGATCATACTGTATCAGAGTTTTGTCTCCTTCTGGTTGTTTTGGAGTTCTTCTGTCCCCTAGTGGACAAAAAATGGTGGATGCAGCTTTAAATTTGCACTTCTTCTCCTTTGTGGAGTTCTGTAGTTGAAATGCTTGAGCCTGTTGGTCAGCTCTGTGCCTCACATGACCATCTCTCCTGTGCAGTTTCTACAGTGTAGTGAGTGTGACATCTGCAGGCTCTTGTGAGAAGCACATGTTTGTGTGTCAAATTAGCTTTGTAGCATTTCGCATGCGTCTCAGTTTCTGTTTGTGTGTCTTCTGCACAGCAAGACCTCCTATGTTTGTCCAACCCCATAGCGAGACCCTGTGTGTGTTTGTGTGTGTGTGCGTGTGTGTTTTGTGTGTATTTGGGTGTCCTCTGCAGGGTGTATTAGTGGGTGTGAGTTTCCTTTCCCTGTATCCTCCCCTGGCGCCCCTCCCCTTCCTGATGACTTGTGTGTGGTGTTTGTAGTGGAACTGGACAAGGGACCCTACGGACTGGGCATGGGACTCATAGACGGACTGGTGAGTAGACGGATATATAAAAACAGATTTGACATTTTATCTTACCTGTCAGTCCAGGTTTCAGCAGTCTGTTTTTGTGTTTGTGAAACAGCCGGTTCACTACTTTTGCAGAATATATTAAAAACACAAACGTCTTTAATCATTGAGGCCAGATTCTAAAGCTGCGTATTTATAATATTATACCAGATACTTTTAATATTAATATATACTGATACAATGCAACAATATTTTGGGAATAAAAATAATTAGTAATGTGGATGTGAGGACCAAACATTGAATATTTATTTATTTTTGCAATTATATCTTCATTCAATTTTCAATGAATGTGCATCTCGGGTAGATGCACAAGACTGTACTTAAATACAACATTAATACGTATTGATAAACTGTGAAAATGCGTATAGAGTAGTTTGTTGAAGCCACTGGAGATTTGCGGAATATACTTCCAAAGCAGTATATTCTGTAACTCTTAACTTTAACACCCACTATTTATTATTTTGTAAGCAATATATAAACATGTAATGAAATTGTTTGTAATACACTATAAGAAAGAAGTAGCCATAAGAACATTTGAAGTGTTTAGAAATGTACAGTGTTATCAATAATTACAACAATTATTAACATTATCTCAAATGAAGATCTTATGTATTTCTCCTATGAAAACTATGAAATTAAAATGTAAAAAAACAGTCATGTCAAAAAATGTCATGAAAGATGAAAATTGTATAGCATGTCTAAAATGTTTTGTAGAAAAAGTCATAGTACAGTGTCACAAAATGTCATGAAAAAATCATAGTATGTCAAAAAAAGTAATTATATAGTATGTCGAAAAAATAAAAAATTCATAATATAGTATGTCAAAAAAAATTAAATAAAATCATAGTATAGTATGTCGAAATATTTCATGAAAAAAGTCACTGGATTGTATGTTAAAAAAAAAAAAGTCGTAGGAAAGTATGTCGAAAAAAAATCATAGTATATAGTATGTCGAAAAAATTATGTCATAGTATATGTCGAAAAATAAAAGAATTCATAGTATATTTCGAAAAAAATGAAAAAGTCATAGTATGTCGAAAAAGAAAAAAAGTAATAGTATAGTATGTCAAAAAAAAGTCATACTATATTACGTCGAAATTTGTATTAAAAATTCATAGTATATTGTGTCGAAATTTAGTTTTTAAAAGTCATAGTATAGAATATCGAAAAAATAAAAAAAGTCAGTTTATTGTATCGAAAAAAAAGTCATAGTGTAGTATGTCGAAAAAAAGTCATAGTATAGTATATCAAAAATTTCATTGATAAAATCATAGTATAGTATGTCGAAAAATTTCATGAAAAAAATCACAGCATGTAGAATAATTTCATGAAAAAACATCTTAGTATAGATTTTGAAAAATGTCATGAAAAAAAGTCATTGTATAGTATATCGAAAAATTTTATTGAAAAAGTCATAGTACAGTATGGTGACAAATTTCATAGTATGGAATAATTTGGGAGTTTGCATGTTCTCCCCGTGTTAGCGTGGGTTTTCTCCGGGTACTCCGGTTTCCTCCCACAGTCCAAAGACATGCAGGTTAGGTTAATTGTGGACTCTAAATTGCCCGTAGGTGTGAATGTGAGCGTGAATGGTTGTCTGTCTATATGTGTCAGCCCTGCGATGGACTGGCGACCTGTCCAGGGTGTACCCTGCCTTCGCCCAATGTCGGCTGGGATCGGCTCCAGCCCCCCCGCGACCCCTAACGGGATAAGCGGTTGCAGATGGATGGATGCAGATGGATGGATGGAATAATTTCATGAAAAAATGTCATAGCATAATATGTCAAAAAAAAATTATGAAAAAACATGAAATTTTCATGAAATTTTTTTATGAAAAAGTCATACTATGACTTCTTTCGACATACTATGACCTTTTTGGTACTCTTTTGTTGACATGCCATATTATGACTTGTGAAATAGATCACGGTGGTAGATATCTGGTTGGAATACTGGAGGTTGTGGGTTTGATCCTTATGTGACACAGACTGTTTTCGGGTCTAACTTCTAATGACAAAGTCAAATATACGAAGAGAACAGAACCAAGTGCGTGTGGCATTGGTGGCTTGGTTGCTAAGTTCCCGGTCCTGGCTGCGGCAGAGCAGGGTTCGATCCCCACCCTCACATCGATGCCCGGTGCCCGACAGTGGAGTGAGACGAGCATCTCCTCCCAGGGTTTACCAGAGATACGATTTATGCAAATTATACTGTATTGTATTTTGTAACAATACAAATTATACCGTATTGTTACAAAATAAATATAATATATAACTCTAACCCTGAGTTCAGGGAAACGGGATGGTTCTCTTCCTGGGGTGGTGATTGCTTGACTGAATGGCTGTGGTGACTCCTTCCGCAACTGCCTTGAACACATGGTCGTGGCGCCAGCGGTAACGGCCAAGGCTTTATGGCTGCTGAGATGTTGAAAGAGATAATGAAGGGAAAATAAATAAAGGGTTAGGGTTATGCACTATACAGGTTAGGGTTAGGGTTATATATTATACAGGATAGGGTTATGTATCATACAGGTTATATATTATACAGGGTTAGGGTTATATATTAGGGTTAGGGTTAGGGTTATATATTATACAAGTTAGGGTTATATATTATACATTTCAGGGTAAGGGTTATATATTATACAGGTTAGGGTTATGTATTATACAGGTTAGGGTTAGGGTTATGTATTATACATTTCAGGGTAAGGGTTATATATTATACAGGTTAGGGTTATGTATTATACAGGTTAGGGTTAGGATTATATATTATACATTTCAGGGTTATATATTATACATTTCAGGGTTATATATTATACATTTCAGGGTTAGGGTTATGTATTATACAGGTTTATTTTCAGAAAAACAAACACAGGGTTAGGGTTAGGGTTTATTTTCAGTAATATTTGTTACAATTTCTGGTTTTCTGTTGCATAACCCCCCAGTCGTATCTCTGGTAAACCCTGGGAGGAGACGCTCGTCTCACTCCACTTTCGGGCACCGGGCATCGATGTGAGGGTGGGGATCGAACCCCACTCTGCCGCAGCCAGAACCGGGAATTTAGCAACCAAGCCACACGCACTTGTGGCTGTTCTCTTCGTATATTTGACTTTGTAATTAGAAGTTAGACCTGAAAACAGTCTGTGTCACATAAGGAAGTGAAAAAAAGGTCATAGTATGTCGAAAAAAGTGAATAAAAGTCATAGTATAGTGTGTCGAAAAATTTCATGAAAAAAGTCATAATATATTATGTTGAAAAAATTAAAAATGTGATAGTCGGAAAAAAGACAGTATAGTATGTCGAAAAAATAAAAAGTCATAGTTTAGCATGTCAAAAAAAGTCATAGTATAATATCTTGAAAAAAATTAAAAAAGTCAGTTTATTATGTCGAAAAAAATGTATAGTATGTCAAATTTTTTTTAAAAAGTCAGTATGTCGAAAAATGGAAAAAAAAGTCACAGCATAGTATGTTAAAAAAAATTCATAGTATAGTATGTCAATTTCTTTTAAAAAGTCATAGTATATAGTATATCGAAAAAATTAAAAGAATTAGGATTAGTAGAGGTTTTATCTCTTTATTTTTTAACTTATTTTGCAAGCACAAGGAATTACTGTATTTCATAGTAGAATAACTGTTGTCATTTTGATTCAGTGTTTAACACATAACTAATTACAAATGAATGACTCAATAAATTGTGGAGAAATTCCCACACGTGTGAAAGTTCAATAATGTTAGTTTTGTTGAAAAAAATTCATAGTATAATATTTCAGAAAAAATTAAAAAGAAATCATAGTATAGTGTGTCGAAAAGTTTTTTTTTTAAAGTTTCGTAATGTTTCAAGTGTCCTGTATACGTTTTAAAGCACACATGCCAGATATTAAGGAGCAAAATTAGTGGCCAAGTATTTTCATTGGTTGCAGTATAGATTAATCAATCAGCTCTACCAGATGCTCACCTCAATAATGGACCCACTCATACAGTACAACACCTCTCCCTCCTGCAGCACACTCCTCTCAACGCTCCAGGCATTTACATCCGGACTCTGATCCCTGACGGACCTGCTGCCTCCGATGGCAGACTGAGGATCGGAGATCGCATCCTGGCTGTGAACGGGACAAGTCTAATAGGAGCAGACTACCAGAGGTAAAGGGGATGTTCCAGTGGTGCTGTTTGTGACCTTAACAATGGGCTGCTGTAGATTAAAGATACTACCAGGTGATATTGACTTTGATGACAGAGTGAACAGTAGGAATGCCAATTTTGAATTTTTTTTCTAACCGACAAGATTAGTGCGTTTCATGCAGCGGTGCTGTGGCTTTAGGGCCTATCGATAAATCGATGCACAAACGGGTTAAATCCATCACCAGCTGTGACAAGTGACAAGCCGCTCCTCTAAGTTTTGCTCAGCTTTTTATTAAATTTTTTTAACCAGTTAAACAGTTAATTATTAACATCCCTAGTGAACAGTCATCCTACAATGTTAACTATACCCATGGCTGTCAGCCTCTTAAGCCGATTGATTGGTGCGAGCCCAGACAGTCATCGTTTCTCTGTCTCTGCTGAGCTTCACGTAACTGGACTCTCTTTCTCTCTCTACTTCCTCCTGTACGCTCCTTGCAGCGCGGTGGATCTGATTCGTCTGGGAGGAGGTCGCCTACGTTTCCTAGTGGCCAAATCTGACCCCGATGTCTCAGAGAAGATCAGTGCCTCCTCCTGCTGACCACCTCTGAGCAACTGCTGCTCCACTAAGACGCGCACAACACGGGACTAGAGGTAGGACAGCGAAGACGACGAGGGTTAAATGTGTGCACTGATGACCGGCGTAAACACACACCCCATGCGTACATACGCAGCATGAAATATGAATGTGAAACCTAGCGTCACCACAGCACAAAGCCAAGCAATCAAACTGGAGATAACGCTCCATGACTCCACTCCACAGCTGCCAGACCTGCTTCCCTCACGGCGACTCCTACTGGGTTTGTGTGACGGACCGAATCCCTAACCCACTGCGACATCAAAGGAATATGCTGCGAGGAAAAGTTGCCTAATTAATCAGCGTTTGAGGCGGGGTGAGGTCTAAATCAGCCAGTATGCAGTCTGTTGTGGTTTAAAGCACAGTAGATTGTAGGCTTTTACTTTCTCTTTAGTCAGTGCTCGAAGCATGTGCGCATATTGGACTTTTTTCCACCTGTATTTTAAAAATAATTTGTATTAGTAATTCAGACATTAAGTAGCATGGTAAAATAGCTACCCAGCTCTCAGACAAAAGGGACTCTGAAACTGTCAGACACAAACTGAAAATGTTCTTTACGATTCTAAAAGCATTTGCAGACAACAAGGTGAACGCCTGATGTTTTATAATCCTGTTTGTTAGCAACTCCCAAAGCACCATCACTGTCTGCTCAACAGACTAAACGATTGTGTATGAATGTTGACTTTATACTGGAGAGTGGGTGGAAGAGGAAGCAAACTCAAGACATACAAGCCCAGCTCTCCCATTTCACATTTAACCTCATTGCTGGACTCTATACCTCCACTGGGAAAAGAGATGTGCAGCTGTTGTGTGACATTGATTTATTAAATACTGGATCATCAAGACAACATGCTTCCCTTCAGAGTTTCTGATGCACAATCCTGGCGTGTATAAACCACACTTTTATTGTGTATATATGCTCTATGTATCTGGTTATGAGGTGTAAATAGTCGTTTGTAAATATTTAACACTTGGTCACATATTGTTTGGACATTCAAAAGAGAAACTGCATTTTGGGAACTACTCAATCACTTTTTTTTCTGAAATATATTGGTCACTAAAACCTGAAACCTACTGATGGAAAAAAAGAAACGGTAATTTATGGAATGACTCAAAATGTTATCAATTTAAGTATTATGAACAGGAATACAACATGTGCTCTGCAGAACTGCATGTTACTGCTCACACAGGTTGTTCGCTGCAGTTTTGCTTAAAAGGGTAAATACACCTAAATTACAGACAACGCTTATTTTACCACTAGTGGTATCTAGCCGTGCAGATTTAAGGTTTCAGGCTACGTTTTGAGATTCTTGTCTCTGAAATTTCTGCCTCTAACTCCCCCCTGGTTGTTCACAGTATTGTCAAAGTAAGGAATAATGCACAGCGGGTGGTCATTGTTGTGAAATAAACCCCGACAGGGCGATGCAACACCCCTGGGTTTACTTCACAACAATGTCCTGCTAGCTGTACATTATCCCCCTTATTACACGGCTAGTTACTAGAATTCAATCATTTGACACAAAAAACGGTCCTCCAGAGTCCGACATCAGAACTGCGCCCATAGCAACAGTCTGTTAAAAAGAAATAACAGACCGTAGAACGGCGTGATTGACCAATTAAGAGTATTCAACAAAGTCGTTTAATTATTACATTTAAAACGTTCAACAGCGGTCGTCTTTCCTGACATAGTGTCCCAGTTGCTCTGGATAATCTACTATGACCTCACTATGGTTTTTAAAATAAATATGTCTTTGTTGTAAAGTAGTCCCAATGAAGACTGTTCACTGTGAGGTCTGTGGATTATCCAGAGTAACCGCAATATTTTGTCTAGAAGAAGTTGCTGATTATTCTTTTAAAGTTACTTTTCAATGCGGTGAGCACAAAACAGGATTCATTCCACCTCCATTGTATTGGGGTGGAGGCAGAAATCTCAGAGGCATATCTAAAAATCTAGGCAAGCAAAATCCAAACCATCAGCACGGCTAGATACCAGACAGGACATGTTATTTGGCTGGACTGACCGTTTAAAAGAGGCTCAGCTAGAACAACAGGTCACCTTTTTATAAAGTCCTTAATTCAAAGATTGGGTCTCTACAGAAAAAAGCCAAAAAGAAAGGTATCACACCCATATACTATATTTGATTAAGTTAAAATAGCCAATATTTGTACCTGATAAATGATCAAAACTAATTGACTAATCGTTTCAGCACTAATGTTGACAATGGTTGACGTTATTGTTACTAGAGGTGTAAATCATAAGTTTCATCACAATACGATATATCGATTCTTTGGACAACCATTCAATATTTGCTGATATCCCAAAGTCTGCCACGATATGATTTCAATTTGATTCAATTCAGGGGCCTGCGATCAATATGAGACAATTTCATATATATGTAACATAATCAGTTACATTCATATCAACTCACAAAAAGCAACTAAATTAGGATTTGACAATTACAATTTGTTTTACTGGGCTCTTCCTTAAGAATTTCAAAATAAAGACGTATCTTAAAGATGATGTTATGTGTCAATGTTGATCGTTGAATCGATGAATTGTTACACTGTTTGGTTTACTGGTTATTTTTATTATGATTTACACAATGGTTAAAATTTAAGTCCGAACGTTGTTTCTTTTTTTTTCCATCAGCTTTGTTGTACTCTCCACTTTTGATTCTGTTCATTTCTTTGCAGTAACACATTTTTATTTTTGTGCATTTTAAAGTTTGTATGACATTGACCTCATGCATGTCTATTCTTCTCTGCTCATTATTTATACTGTTGTAAAAATGATGGTACTTAAGAATAAAGATTGTTGGATACTTGCATCTGTCTGCTTAGAAACCCAATGTCACCAAATGTAACAACAGGGTGACAGAGACTGGAGACCCAACATGGCTGACACCTGGTCACATAAGAGAAGACGATGTTAATACTTAGGTCAATGAGGAATTTTAATTTGTGCTACACATTTTAACAAATCACAAAAAAAACAGGAACATTTAAAAATACATATACTTCTCTATTTCCAGAATGTTTACGTATTGACGACAGCTGTTTTTACATATAGCAAAATATTTTTTCTTTTTTTCCGAAATCAGAAAAAATACCTTCTAAATAGCTTTGTCATTTAGCAGATAGAGCAGCATACAATCATTACGCATCTTTTTTTTTTTTTTTTTTTTTTCTAATGTGCAACAACAATCACTGAATTCTTGCGCAAATTGTGCCTGATTGCCAGCTAAAAATGAGGCCTATGCGAGGACATTCGGGAAAGCTAAAGGCAGAGTGAGAATGAGAGATTAGAGAGGAAGGTGAGGGGGGAGAAAGTGCTGAAGAATATCTAATTAAGGCAGTGTCTGTGACAGGGATTTGCCAACAGCGTGATGCCTCTGTAGAGACTGCAAAGACAGAAACTGCTCACTGAGGAGAGGTAGACTAGGAGAAAGGTTAATGCATTTAGGGGAAATTGAAAGCAGAAGAGTGGGGAGCCAGTAGTAGAAAATAAGTCAAAAGTACCATACAGAAAGAAAGAAAACAAGACGAGAGCAGTTGAAATTTGTGGTCATGTGTTGGTCCCCGCCCTTCCCCTGATAAAACTGATATAAGTCTACTGCTGCAACTTAACTGTCACTATTGTAGTGTTGCCGATCATGTACTGTTAAAGAAGCGCTGTGTTAAACTAGCTAAAAAGGTAAAGCTGTCTAAAGGTTAAAATAAAATGACAAAACAAATGTAGAAATATTTAAGGCTTTAAGGATTATTACAATAATGCTTTTCTGTGCTAAGACAAACAAAACTGTACGCACAGGCTGTTCCATTTCTCCTTTTACCACTACTGAAACAAGAGAAAAAAAAAATTAAAACAACAATCAGTTTGTCTACATTAGGTTAGCTCCACTTCAATCAACTCCAAATAGTTGCCTCTTTTTTGTTTGCCCTTCTCTGCTGTCCAATCACCCAGATCGTCCTGAATCTGAGGAGCTTCACACTGATAAACCAAACTGAGCTGAAGTGAAGCGAAAACTGCAAAGTCCTGGTTTGTTATTCCTGGATTTCCTCCGATCTCTTCTTCCAAAACAATTCCCACTTCTTTCTTTTTGTGCTTTACAGAGAAGGCAAGAAGGATAGACGCCTCACATTCTGGTCTAGGCCTTAATACTAATATCTTTATTTTCCAAGGCCTCGATCAGACAGAGGGTGTTTTAGCCTGAGTTTTTTTTGTAATTGTTTTCAATGACTGAAGCGTTTTGCATCTCTGAGCGCCTCGCATTTATCCGCTCAGTGCTCCTCGCGTTTTTACAGAAGAGCCCTGAATGCCTCGAGTTGAAAAGAATTCTACTCAGAACGCAAAAGCTCCCGACGTCGTTAGCGTTTTTTTCTAGGGCTGTCAAAGTTAACGTGATAATGCGTCTTAACACCACTAATTTCTTTAATGCATTAACGTAACTTGAGATTTTTATCTTATAGAGGGTTCAATTTTAAAGCTAGAGTGAAGATATTGGTATCATATGGAACTAGAAAAATCTATCCATTGGTACCACCTATGTCATACAAGCTTGTTGTGTAGGAGCCTAAATAAAACTTTTGGTGAGGAAAAACTGACATGGCCATTTTCAAAGGAATCCCTTGACCTCTGACCTCAAGATATGTGAATGTAAATGGGTCTTATGGGTACCCACGAGTCTCCCCTTTACAGACATGCCCACTTCATGATAATCACATGCCGTTTGGGGCAAGTCATAGTCAAGTCAGCACACTGACACACTGACAGCTGTTGTTGCCTGTTGGGCTGTAGTTTGCCATGTTATGATTTGAGCATATTATTTATGTTACAGTACCTGTGAGGGTTTCTGGACAATATTTGTCATTGTTTTGTGTTGTTAATTGATTTCCAATAATAAATATATACATACATTTGCATAAAGCAGCATATTTGCCCACTGCCATGTTGTTTTATTAAATACTTGACAAATCTCCCTTTAAAGGTACATTTTGAACAGATAAAAAATGTGTGATTAATTTGCGATTAAATATTCTAATCGATTGACAGCCCTGTTTTTTTCTCATTGTGGTGGTATTGCTGGATACCCGGAGCTTTATGACTTTACCAACCGTAGTTACGAAGATCTGAACAGAAAACAGCAGGAGGCAAATTAGTGTGGTACTTCAGATTTCGGGTAAGTTGTTTTCAATCATTTAAACTGTACTATTAACTATTTGGGTTGCGCACAGTTCATGGTTTGTAATAAGGTAACGTTAGCACTCATTCGGTGGTTGCCTAGCAACAATTAAAAAAAGACGCAGAAAACTGCAAAAAAAAAAAAGCTCTGTCTGATCAGTCAACAAAAAGACAGTGTTGTGTGCCTCACATTTTCCACCTGCAAAACGCGCTCTGTCTGATCGGGGCCTAAGAGAGATATAACTTGTTTTTCAGTAAGGATTGCCTTATGATGAGTACAATCATATTCTTAACAGTCTCCCAAGCCCCATCAACGGTCTGGGTATGCACAGCCAGGTCCTCTTTGTCCACAATTGTGTCAAACTACACAATATATCAACTCTGATCGTCACAGTTTCTTCTGTAAATGACTCTGATCAGAAGTGCAGGAGTTCTTTGGCCTGAGAGTGACGGTAACTGATGCATGTGATCCATCAACTTGAGGAAAGGCTGTATCTGAGATATTATCCAACATTCACATAGTAAAAGTAGTGCTGAAATGATTTTAATATGCATAATTCTCTCATAAGCTTAATATCCTTACTTGCGTTGTCAATGAACAAAGGATTACATTAAAAAGACTGTAAAGCTGAAAATGTCCTGAAAGATTTACTTGCTTTTTACATTCAGAATGTATTTGAAAGTTTTCATCTATTTTTGACCAAAATATGTTCCTTACAATTTAATTCCCTTCTGTTGAGAGAGGCTGCCTGTACATGTTTTTGGCCGTGTCGGCTGCAGTCATATCAAATGAGTATAAAAGGCGAAGCAGTTAGGGGACCATAAGGAGGCTGTCCATTGGGTACCTGGTAAGAGGCCCTGGCTTTTACTTCCGAGGGTCGTGGGTTTGTGACATCATGGCAACGATGACGGGCTGCTGAGCAGGCGTGACTTGATGCTGAGCAGATTCAGTCCCACCCTCGTCCTCCATCTTTGGCCGCTTGGCCTGGGGCTCACCTGGCTGCTCAGCTAAAGATTCTGCACTGGGCTGTCTGCTCACCAGCACTGGAGGGGAGCTGGAGGCCTGGGCAGCCAAGATCTGGAGAGGACTACTCAGGCCTAGAAAGGAAAGGAAGAGAAAAACAAGTTAAGTGGAGTAAGTATCTGGATGCCTTAAAATTCATTGATGTGGTGTCCAAAAAATAATGACAATGACTTTTATGACATAACATACTATGATTTTTTTTTGACATACTATATTTTTTTTATGAATTACTATAACTTTATGACATTTTTATGACATACTACACTATAACTTTTTATTAAATTTTTTTATCATACTAAACTATGACTTTTTATGACATTTTTATTATACTATATTATGACACTTCATATCTTTTTATGACTTTTTATGATTTTTTTTAAATACCATACTATGACTTTTTAATGACATACTATGACTTATTAATGACATTTTTACTATACAATAACTTTTTAATAAAAAAATGTATGACATACTATACTGTGACTTTTTATGAAATTTTCATGGCATACTACACTATGACTTTTTATGACATAGAATGTCATTTTAAGACATTTTTTATGGCATATAATACAGTGAATTTTTTTTAAGGTATAGTATTTTATGGCATACTAGGTCTGCAAATTACATATGAGGAGATTTAAAGCTTTCAGAATAGTTGAAATAGAGTTTCTCTAGTGCCTGTGCTGGTGTAGGTATAGCTAACTGCTTAAAAGACTCAAATGACATGAGTTCTTGACAGGGGAATGCATTATAGTTTATATTATATAAACTATAATGTATATATAGTATAGTATAGTCCATTTATTGCCTCCATTCAACTCTTGGTTTTCTGTAGTATAATCATAAGAAACAAATGCATACATCTATGAACTAAGCAATCAATCAATCCATAGATAGAGATGTAACCAAATCTATGGTTACAACATAATTCAAATATATGATGTCCAGAAAAAAACTAACACTGTCAGTAACGCATGAGGGAAGCAGGACTGGAGACACTTAAATGCCAGGTCTGTTTGCTCTGAACTGAACTGAAGTAATCAGTCTCCACCTGAGTAGATCTGAGCTCATCTAGAGTCACTTACTCCCATCAGGAGAGCTATGTAATAGATCTCTAAGCCCTCTAGGGGCAGTGTTCCTCAACAGTACAGAGGGAATCATAACAGTAGTCCAGGAAGGGACGCCACATTTTCTCAAAATAGTCGACAGACCCTCAGAGTATAAACCTAAGATCCTCTAGTTTTAAGTGCTGTATGACATCTTTTAATGATAAAATGTATTTGGGAGGTGATGGGTTTTCCCCTTTTAGGAGAACTAGAATGCATACCTGTAACTTTATAAAGATTGCTTAATCCCCATCTTTTAAGCAAAAACATAAATCTATTTTCATCATCGGGACTGGTCAATGTGTAAGGCACCGATTGGTGAAAAATCTTACCAGATGCATTAGCAAGGCTGGTTGCTGTGGCAACAGCAGCAGTGGTGTGTTTGCCGTTCTGAGTAACAGGACGAACAGGAAGTTGATGTAAACCTAGGGCCAGGTTTCGCCCATCCCCGCCCTGCACCGCACTGTCCACAGTCTGGATCACTCGCTCTCTGTTCAGCTGGGCTTCTTGATAGAAACACAAACACACAATGCAAACATGTAAAAGCAAAACTAACCAAATCGTTTATGGAAGTGCACATGTGTGATCCCACCAAAACTCAAAGATGTGGTTAGATTATGTTAGTTATATTATTTATTGGTTCATGCACATCCAAATCCTCAACCCTCGTGGTCTTCAAAGTGAAGAAACATTTACCAGACATGAACATAACTTCATATATATATATAACATTATATTGTTAACAAAGAACTTTACAGTATATACTGCACCAAGCTCGGCAAGTAAAATCTAGCAACATTCAAACGCAAGAAAATATGTCCCTATGTAATATAATAAGTGACACATGGTCTGGATTTTGACCGACAACGTTTTAAATAATTTATCTTCACAATCCTGCAGGAAACGCAAAAACAATTATAAAATACAACATGCTCACAACAGCTGTAAATAGTTAAAACTGGAGATGAGCAGATCAACTTATGTAATGATCAGGTACTAATGTATCACATAATACAGACAAATAGAGCACTTCTAAAATAGATTCTCATGGCTGTACCTCTGAGCTCGCTGTTGCCCTCTGCTCCTCCAACAGAGGGAGCGCTGTACCCATTCGGAGGGTTGGAAGTTAGAGGGGCGCTGGTAACCACCCGCACCATGGTGATAGAGGACTGAGTGGGGTTCTGGAGCACGTGGATGGGCTGGACTTGGCCGCCGCCACCTGGAATGAAAGCAAGGGCTTTCCCCGGGCCTGAGGGCAGGGCTTTCGGGTGAGGGGGTGCAGCCATGATGACATGCTGACCATGGGTAGGTGATCCTACGCAGAGACAGAAGCAAACAACAATCTCAGCTGTATAGTGTGTGTATGTGTGTGAAAGTCTTTCAATGTAATTTATGTAGGCTTACCTGGGGCACTCTGAGAGTACCTATACTCAGGTACAGATGACAGTTTGTTAGCCAGCTGTTCGTGGTGGTCGTGGGGGATAGGAGAGCCCTCCCTGCTCAGACATTCAGGAGTTTGCAGCCCGCTGGATGGAGGAGAAAGAAGTCCCTGGTGGGTCGGGGATGCAGGAGCACTCCTGAAAAAGAACAAATGAAGGGAAGAGAGACAGAAGAAAAAGGAGAGAGACCAAAGAAATCAATTAATACATGAAGAGACCTCTAGTAACATACAGAGCTCCTTCACTGCCAGTGCCCTCTGCTGAATATATCAACCTAGAAATTAGACTTACTTTGTTCTATCCAATCAAATGATAGCCAGGAGCAGAAGCAGAGAGAAGGGAGAAAGGGTTAACGGAGTCAAATCAGAAGCGACAGAGCATGTGTCTGAGTGTGTCCGACAGTCTTGTGTGTGTGTGTGTGTGTGTGTGTGTGTGTGTGCAGCTGAAGGCCACAGGTGACCCACTTACCTAGAGGAGAGAGGTCCAAATGGCGTCCTAAAGCAAGCCACCCCTCTTTGCCGTCTTTTCCTGAACGCTTGCTCCACCAACTTGCTCTCAGAAGCAGAATCCACACGCCAAAAACTCCCTTTGCCGGGCTCGTCCTGAGAGCGGGCCACTTTCAGAAAGTAGCGGTTGAGAGACAGGTTGTGTCTGATTGAGTTCTGGAGGGAGACAAAATCAGTATTTCTTTTTCACTGTCACACAAAAATATTATTTGATAGAATATCTCACACAACCCTAAACAGGACAAATATTTCAGGACACAATTTAATTTTTTTATTCTGAAATTACTGAAAGTAGTTGTAGCTATATAACTGTTGATAAGTCTTCTGATTTCATAATAGAGCCATAATCTTCTAAATGTTACCAAGCTAACCTTCCCATTAGGACTGGGACAATTCACCTATCTCCCGATTTGATACTATCACGATATTTGGGTACCGATTTGATATTTATTGCGATTCGATATTACGATTTATTGCGATTTCTGTTAACTTGTTTGACGCTAGACCATGAGAAAAAGTTGAAGCACACTTCCAGAGAAAATATCTAAAGTGATACATTAAAAATGTTTGATTTTCAGCATGTACGTAGTCAGAGATGTCCTGGAGTCAAAAATAGCAGTCACTTTGAATTGCCCTGTTGTTGAAATGTGCTATACAAATAAAGCTGCCTTCCCTTGTCTGCCTATCAGAAATTATTTATTATGTTTTTCCCAGCAACCCAAAAATCCTCAATAAGGACATTTCCCTCACAAATTAGTGGTATTTTCTTTTTAATTTAAAAAGGGACATGTAATGTTTTATACTTCTGGTGAAAATAATCCAAATAATCTTAATTTCATATGTATTTTGTAAATACAGTCCCCTTTGTTAACACCTTATTTTGAAAACTGGACGTAATCACACGTGTATACTTCTGCTAACATCACCAAGTCCGCTGTTAGCTCTTCGTAGCTCTCCCGTCAGCTCCGTTCTCTTTATACATCCATGGTCAGCTCCATCAGGACCGTTTGAATGCATTTAACATAAAAGTCAGTATATGGGTGCTGTACAGTTGTAGCGTTGGCTGATTTGACCACAGAGATGCGAGTGATGGCTGGCTTGACCGCACGTTACCGCAATACGATAACCTTTCCTGTCCATGACAGAGTTAGCATGCAGCTCTGCTTTTCCTGGTAATGTATGAAACCCAAAGTGTTTCCATACTTAACTGTATGTGCAGTGTTTTGAGTTAAAATGTGAGGGTGCAGGTCGTATCCATGGAGACCCTCCGTCGTTTTTTCCACTTTCTGCGGTTTGTTTTGGTGATGGATACGTAACCGATACGGCGTTACGTTATTCAGACTACAACAATTAAAGCGGTAACGTCCTTCTACCTCCGCAGAGACTCAAATGAAGCAAATATATTGATTCTGGCATTAAAAAAAATCAATTTCAAAATCGTAAAAAAAAATAAAATACATAGGTGAATCGATTTTTTCCCCCCAACCCTACTTCCCAGACTGTGTGGCTGTTAAGTTTGGATTGTCATGGCAAACCATGGAAAGCCATTACCATTCAGGTCAAGACAGAAAGACCCTACCTGCCAGCCCTTGTCTGCAGTGCGATAGTAGGGGTAGTGTTTGGTGATGTGGGCGTAGATGCCACTGAGAGTCAGTTGTTTGTCCTGGGCAGAAGAGATGGCCTGGACGATCAGCTGTGCATAGGAATAAGGTGGCTTGGACTCATCCTAAAGGAGATACAAGAATTAATATCCACACATTCTCAAGCACATATTGTACAAGCAAACTCTTTGAAGATTAAAAATGATGTATTCTTTGACAATTAACTAATTTCAATGTTACTGGGTCTTCACCTTGGGGCTGTCTCCACCAGCCGACTCCCCCCGCTGCTCACTTCCCCCACCTCTCTGCTCAACAATGCTTCGTCTCTGCTCAGAAACAGCCTTGGCAGCATATTCAGCTGCTAACTGGAGGTCAGAGGTCACGTTGCGTCCATAGCGATACCCTGATGACCCTGCCCCTCGTGGACTAGCCGGACAGGAGTTAGGAACACTGGAGAAGAGAGGAAAGAGTCTGTGTTAACGGCTTAAGGTGGTGGATTAAGGCCACTTCAGTCAGGGTAAAAATACATATGCAGGATGCATTAAATCCCTTCTTAATGAATGAGCAATCAATGATATGAGTCATAGCTGCTGTGGTCGCTACACAGCTTCATAGTATCACTTAGCAGCTGCTCCTGGGACAACAGGTCAACAAAGTCTCACTAGACCCTTTGGACAAATACAACCTATTATGTATGTGCATAAACAAGCAATGGGAGAGATTAACTTAATACAAAATTAACTGATGAGTCAAAATGAAGCTCGATTCAAGCAGATATGTATTTAAATGTCATCCATCAGCCTCAAATTGCTTCCTTACCCCAAAACAAAGCCCAAATTAGCAATAAAAACTTCCTAGAATCACTAATAAACCATTACACAAACAAATGGACTTGCATTTATATAGCGCTTTTCTAGTCTTCCGACCACCTGAAGCGCAGTAAATAGCAAAGCGGTCCGTTTCATTACTTTGTATTCATGTAATAAATATACAAATGTCAATTAGATGGTAATCTGCATTAGAAATGATGCACAACAACAAATTTGGTTATAATAATAATAATCCGCTTGCATTGATCTATTTGACCCGGATAGACATGATCACTATAAGCGGTTTCCACTGTATACCATTTCTGCCAATAGTCTTATCAATAGTTACACACTGGTGCTTTAATGGGATGCAAGAAATAAATAGACACAAATAAAAATAATAAACACACGTCTTTCTAATCTTATTATAATCTGTTAACTGTATTTTAATTTGAAAAATCTAGTGCCGCTTAAAACAATTATTCCATATCAAAACTGGTATTTTGAACATAATCCTTTTAGCACATTAGTGACAAATTTAGTGCAATAATACAAAGACATAATTTGTCTTACACACACACACAAGAGCTATTTTGGAAAAATGATTACAGCTCAGCGAACAGCTAGCAGTTCTAAACACAACAATGAGAAAAAATACTCAAAAGTATGTTAATTATTAACTAGGTTTTATCTGGTGCTGTTGAGACACAGAACACAAGGAAAACCCAGTAACTTATACAACACACACCTGCTTCTGTTAGTACAGTAAACACTGGTTTCTGGGAGAGTCAGTGTGCTTTGATTTGCCTTTGGCAACAGAGCCGAAGATACAGAGATAGTAACACACACACACACAACACACACAACACACACAACACACACAACACACACACGGAGAGAGATATGTTTGTATTTTTTGGCTGGGGAAACGAGGCTGCAGGCTCTGTTTTGCAAGTGACTTTGTAAGCTCAGCGTTGAAAAATGAATGAAGACAACCAGAAACTTTTAATGTGCTCAGGGACATCTTAAGTATTAAAACATGATTGTATCTGTATATCTACATACTTAAGCTTCATTAAAAGTTATGTGTGCCTCCATGAGGGAACACAGGTTTGTCTTTCCTTTGACGCTATAACAACAACCTTTTCACCCCCTCTGCATTTGTGCATGGGCCAGCAGAGTGAATGCTGGCAGGGGCAGAAGAATGTTATTGTATACAGTTCATTTAAGTTGCCAAACAGGAAAAGTGACTCTTAACACGCTGGGAAGAGACGCTGTTGGAGTTTAAGTGGGAGCACATGCTTTTACACAATACTTTTCTGTTGTATGTACTGTATGTGGATACTGTCAAGGAAGGTGGCACAACAATCTGCCCGAAAAAGGCCACAGTGAACGTGGTGGAGAGATGTATGAGCAAGCGTCTTTACTCTGTGTGTGTGTTGTGTGTGTGTGTGTCCACGTGCGAGAGAACAGGAGCTGAGTGTGGGGAGGGGGGGCTCTGAAAAGGAAACCACGAATGGACGGAAAAACGGCCTACAGGCAAAACAATCTGCCCGATAGCCAATCACGCGCCTCGAAGCTGCAGCCATTCCATATAAGGCAGGCACACACAAGCTGACATTGGTGGGGATGTAGAAACCAACACTGGCCACCAGAGGGTACAATCAGCACCGCCATGCTTGCCAGTAAGCACATGCTTGTATACATTTATAGAGCAGTGATTTTTAAACATGTGCTATCGCAGCTTATTAAGAGTGCAGGTTTCCATCTCAACAGATACACTGCAGCAGCTGATGAGCACACCATCAACCAGAATGGTGATTATCAGTGAAAATGAGCTGATAGAGTATGTGGTTGGTAAAAACATTGCAGGCCTTTGGGACAGTTTGACAGGAGTAAATCCAAAGGAAACAAAGCCTCACATGTTTGCAATTGCATACACATAAATAAACATGTACAGACCCAAGGCAAGGTGAGAAAGTAAATTGCCAATATACTCTGATAGTTCTAAAACACATATTGTATGATCTATCAAACCGTTATAAAGTGCTGTTTTGTGAAGCAGTCTAGGTGAATGTCCCTCCATCACTGATGCCCATTTTGAATAACAAGCAACCTCCTATCTTGCCAAAACAAAAAGTGTAAAATGTAATACACTTGTGTTTAATTGATAGAGCAAATCTTTATAAACCTCATGACTGATGTAGCATAAGGGCTGCAACACAATTATTTTCATTACTGCCTAATCTAACAATTATTTTGTAATTTAATCGCTTGATCTACAGATAAAAAGTAGGGCTGTCAATTGATTAAAATATTTAATCACGCTTAATCGCATGATGATCCACAGTTAATCAGGATTAATTGCAAATTAATCTCTCATTTTTTTATCTGTTCAAATGGTACCTTAAACACAGATTTGTCAAGTATTTAATACTCTTATCAACATGGGAGGGAGCAAACCATGCTGCTTTATGCAAATATATGTATATACTTATTATTATTATTAATTACACAAAACAATGACTAACATTGTCCAGAAACCCTCACAGGTACTGCATTTAGCATAAAAAATATGCTCAAATCATAACTCAAACTGCAGCCCAACAGGCAACAACAGCTGTCAGTGTGTCAGTGTGCTGACTTGACTATGACTTGCCCCAAACTGCATGTGATTATCATAAAGTGGGCATGTCTGTAAAGGGGAGACTCGTGGGTACCCATAGAACACATTTTCATTCACATATCTTGAGGTCAGAGGTCAAGGGACCCCTTTGAAAATGGCCATGCCAGTTTATCCTCACCAAAATTTAGCAAAAGTTTGGAGAGTTATTTAGCCTCCTTCCCAACAACCTGGTATGACATGCAGTACCAGCGGATTCCTTAGGTTTTCTAGTTTCATATGATGCCAATATATTCACTCTAGCTTTAAAACTGAGCCCACTATAACCTAAAAAAACTAATTTGTGTTAACGCGATAATAACACGTTAACTTTGACAGCCCTAAAAACATATACACAGTATATCGACAATAAAATGCTAATTATAACTTTATAACTCCCCAGTTTTTGTCATCATATTGCTTGTTTTGTTAGACATGGCTGGATGGCACCGACAAGCATTATTTTAAAATCCCTTTTAAATCATGGTTTAAATAATGTTGCACCAAACCCTAAAACTATCTTAAAATTAAGAAAGATTAAATTGAAACCTCTCTTAAAACGTCAGTTTAGTTTTTATTCTAAATCTAGATTAAATTTAATTCTGTTGCTCCAAAACTTTAAACTTCCATTTAAAATGTGATCCTATGAACTTTAAAGTGTCAGTAGGCAGTATATTTTTGTCAAAAATTCCATAATAACCTTTCAGCATATTGTAATTCAAGTGTTCTGAGAGAAAACTAGACTTCTGCACCTCCTCATGGCTCTGTTTTCAGGCTTTAGAAAATCTAGCCCGTGACGGGAGACTTTGACCAATCACAGGTCATTTCATTGAGAGAGAGCGTTCCTATTGGCTGTTCTCCAGTCATGTGACCAGAACTTGCCGTTCCTTCACCAGATTTCACAATGGCGGCGGCGTCACAAACTTTCTCATTTTACAGCTAAACAGTGCACTACAAGATGATTCTGAAAACATTTGAGGCGAGAAATAGGCATTAATGTAACATAATATTGATTCATATTTGATCAGCGTTGCCTAGTTTGACCGTTTGGTCGGAGTTCACGAGTGATTGACAGCTGCTCAGAGACGGCAGCTGGACAGCAGACCTCAGATCAGCTCTTACTGCTTGTTTTCCTCCGGTCTGTGAAATCTTGCAGATGCCGTTAGGAGCACCGGAGGACACAGAGGCACATGATTTTTTTCAGGCTACCTGTTTCATGTACTACTGTCAGGATATAGCAACCGTTTTATAAAAATAACTTTTTTTAATCATATTTGCTCCAATCTGCCTACTTCAGCTCTAACTTTACACTTACGGTTTCACTTTTGAAATGGCTGCCTTTTTGAGATGGATTGATTCAAGTTCCTTGAAGAAAGTCAAGGGACAGACTCAACCCAGTTGAGTTTTATGATACTGCTGCTGAATTTCTCTCAAGATACGGGTTCAACAGGGAAACTTTTATGGAGCTGAACAGGAAGATTGCAACAAGAGACAGTCTCTGTTTTCCTTATTGTGCTGTTCTCTGTTTTTTTTCTTATATTATTTGGCCATATTGTTCAATTAATTCAGCCAACAAGTTTTTCTCAAAGGAGGAGAAATTAGAGCTTCTCTGCTTAGCCATCATGAGTAGGCTAACGTTAGGCTAACTAACTGACTTTTTAGCGTTAGTTAAAGGAACAGTGTGTAACATTTCGGGGGATCTAGTAGCAGAAATGGAATACAATATTCATAACTGTGTTTTCATTAGTGTATAATCACTTGAAACTAAGAATAATTGTGTTTTCGTTAACTTAGAATGAGCCCTTCATATCTACATAGGGAGCGGGTCCTCTTCACGGAGTCCGCCATGTTGCTCCACCATGTTTCTACAGTAGCCCAGAAAGGACAAACCAAACACTGGCTCTAGAGAGAGACTTTTGCTTTCGCAGACTGCAAAACCATGGTATCGCCAGCCGACCGTCCTCCTACAGTAGTGTTATTATGGTAAGAATGGCCTGGTCACGTTATTGCAGTTTTGGAAAGGGAGGAGTGCGCAGAGGGATACTCAGTTGGTTGCAATCTGCAACCACACCACGAAACACTTCTAAATCCTACACACTGTACCTTTAAGGAATACAGCATATATTTTAATTTGGGTACGCAAGCATCTCCATATTCATTCAACTCTATTTAATTCTGGTTTAAACTTGAATTTACTAAATTGAGATCAGCCTTAAATTGTGCAACAGAGCTCTGCTTAATTTGCAATCAGGATTTACTCATTTAAAACCTAGTCTTCCTAAACTCTGATTAGAACTAATCTTAGATTAAATTAATCCCTGTTGGTGCAAACCCAGCCCAACTATCAGTTTACTATCACATAAAAAAAATGTATGATCAATCAATGTCCACCTGTTGGGGTTCATGTCATTGTGTGTGTGTGTGTATGTCTGTGGGTCTCTCCTTACCTGATGGTGCCTGTGGGCGAGGGCAGCGGAGAGCCAAATGACCTGATGTGCTCTTCATGCTGCTGCATTGTGGGAATGCTGATTTTGAGGGGGGAAATGTGGGGCAGAAGCGGGCGAGGGGGAAGAGAGGGCTGCTCCCTCTCTCTGTGATCATCAAGCTGCAGGAGTGACATGAACTGGATCTTGATTACTGTACTGGGAAAACGAAACACACACCTAGAGAGCAGGATAGCAGGAGGGAGAGATGGTGGAAGCCACGGGACAGAAGGAAAAAGAAACAGAGGCAAAGTTTGATTAGTGCATTCTCTCCTTTACAACGCTCTATAGCTAATCATTATAACCTATTATTCTATAGAGACTGTTCTGGAGCTTTTAATCATATCACATGACCTTCCTCAGCAGATGGAGTTTACCCAGTTGACATAGAAATGTATATGTTTAAATTCCCATTTTTCTGCGAACTTAGCTGCAACAATTAATCAACTAGTCGTCAACTATTCAATTAATCACCATAAACTATTTTGATAATTGCTTTATCAGTTTGAGTAATTTTTTAAGACAAAAAAGTCTAAATTCTCTGATTCCAGCTTCTTAAATGTGAATGTTTTCTGGTTTCTTTACTCCACTATGACAGTAAACTAAATACTGTATCTTTGAGTTGTGGACTTAACAAGACATTTGAAGACGTCATCTTGGGCTTTGGGAAACAACATGACATTTTATAGAACAAACAACTAATCGATTAAATCGAGAAAATAATTGACAGATTAGTCAACAATGAAAACAATCGTTAGTAGCAGCCCTACTTTACAGATTTATTGTCTTTAGACTCAAGCTTCTTGTCTTAAAGTGCTCAGGAAAAAGGAAATTTAAAATCTGCCACAAATAACAAAATGCTCGTCTTTTATTTAGAAATATGAACCCATATCAAGCAATGGCACTTTCTTCTTCACTAAAGGGATTTGTTTGTAATATAAACAATATCTTTAGTCAACACCTTTTGTGAACAAGAAACTAGTTTGGCGTAGACTAAACACAACACCCGCTAACCTGCATTACCTCTTCTTTATGCAGGTCTGGACAACAGCCTCAATAAAAGCAAGGATTAGTCCAAGCTCAAGTTAGTTCAAGCATAAACAAAATCCCTGAAAATAAGTATGTGTGTGATGGATTGAGTAAATATTTTACAATGGAAACTTAATGCCTAATGTAGGTTTTGATGTTTCCGAGAGGGTTCAGGCAGCAATATTCAGTGTAGTTAAGTCTTTGTGACTGCAACCATCCTATCTGCCCAAATATGATGATTGTGCCTTTGAGCAAGAAACTGAATCCCTACTAATTCTAGGGGTGCTGCGCTCCGGCTCAGACCTCCCTGTGGAGATGAACAAATGAAGAAAGAAAAAAATCCACACAGAACCACAAATGTGTTGTAAGCAGTTTCAGACAGTTAAATCAGTGTTCCATCGTTTCTCTATAATTTGTCTTCTGAAAAATTGCAGCTGCTAATCCGATGCTGGACCCATGTACAGTCTTGCTCACAGCTGTCTCTGCCTAGAGCAGGCCATCCTCAACAACTGACTACCCATGCAAGAAGAGCTCTAGTGAGAGAGGACAGAGACTTGTGGCAACTCTGAAGGATCTTCAGGGTTCCACAGCTGAGATGGAAGAGACTGTGCATACAACAACATTTTGCTTATTTCCTTCACCAGCCCCAGCTGTATGCCAGAGCAGCAAAGAGAAAGCCACTGTTCAAAGAGCTCACATGACATTTTGAATAGTGTTAGTGCTAAAGAGCATGTGAGAGACTCTGAGACAAAGTGGAAGAAGGTTCAATAAGTTTAAAGGAGCTCTATACGGGAATTCAGAGCAAATCTATGATTGAGGCATTGCCTCTGCACGGCTCTCAATGTGGCGATGACTGAGCCGGATGCTAACGGAGCTTACAGTACAAAAAACGGCAACAGTGCTGACAGAGCCAACAGTGTTAAACTGGGGGGGGGAATTGGAGGGTGGGCTTCTGCGACGACGTCGGTCGGGACGGCGTTATCAGCAGTAACCGGCATATGAGCGCGGGGCAGAGCAGCGGTCATTAGCTAGCCAGCGAGACACACAAACATGGACTAACATGCATGTGTGGCTATGTAAACAAAGCTTAGAGAAGCTCAGATTACAACAAACACAGAGAGAGTTGACATCATTCTCTGCTCAGGACAACATAACTCCATTATATGTTATGATAGCAAATAGTTGTTTGCTGCTATAGAGAGGGGAAGTCCCTCCCCTTCTGGTGGACCAACATGGGACCTTGTTTCTGAAAAAAGATGAACGGTAGTCAATGGCGAGAGAAATATTTTTTTGATCCCGCTTGAAATGCACCATGAATCAATGAATGATGTTTGTAAATTTAAAACATAATTTTGCAAGTCAAGAAAGTTGCATTTTGTTGTCACACTGTTGAAGACTGTGAAATACGTAATTAGAAAGACTACACACCCAAAAGTTGCATAAGTGACTCTCTCTCGCTGAAGCTACGATTGTTGTGTGTTTCGTACTGGGATGTACTCACACAAGCTTGTTCTTTCGCTTCCCGGCTGATAAAAAGACCAGGAGTCTCTGGGTAAAACACATCAGGGAAGATAACGTTTCATCTGTGCGTGGAACATAGCTAAGTTATCTAGCTAGCTAGTGTTGGTGACGTTTATCATACGAGATGATGGATGTAGTTCACTGAGCAGTTTCACACAAAACTAAATGATACCATGACAAACCTACGACAAACTGACACTTTTTTTTGACTTGCAAAATTATCTTTTAAATTGACAAACATCATGTGTGTGATTCATGGCGCAATACAAAAGGGATCAAAAAAATATTTGTCTCTCGCCATTGACTACCGTATGTATTTTTTTACAAAATAAGGTCCCATGGGGTCCACCGAAAGGGATTTCGCTTCTCTATATTAATGTTCTGAATGTCATAGAGAACCTTTAATGGGACCACAAGTAAGCTACCTCGCCATCATACTGGCACTTCATCTGAAACACATCATGACCAATATTATAGCCTACTGTGTGAATGCTTCACTGCTGCAGGCCACTGAAGGCTTGAGAAGGTAAGAAGGTTAATAAAATGCAACAAAATACAAAAACAGAGTCATAAAGAAAATCTGCTGCAGCCTACAGGAGAACTATGACTTGGGATAAGTATTTTACAGTAAGACAATAACCCCAAACATAAAGAAAACCCATACATGAGTAACTTAAAATCTGAAAATCGAGACAGGACTTGAAAAGTGCTGCTCACACTGAAGAAAACTGGGAATAATTGGCAGTCTCCAGATGAATCACGATGATACAGACTAGACCACACAGATTCAAAGCTGTAATTTTAGCCAAAGGTGCCTTTACTGAAGTTTGACTTGGAGGGGGTGAATACAGGCAACTTTTTGTGTTGTTTTGTGCTGTATTTGTACCTTCAACAATGTGAAGATGTGTTGATATCAAAGTATCTTCCTGCTAAGCAGTGTCACAAAGCCTGATGAATTCAATGTGATTTAAAGCTGTCATATTATAATGTATATAAGTGCTGTAAAAGTACCATGAAAACTAAAATTAATTGCCCTCTTCTATTGTTAAAGATGTTCCAGACTTAGCTCAGCACAGTTTTCCAGCTAGCTTTTATAATCCTGAGACAGGCCCAAGGGCCAGAGCAACACATGTGCTGAATGTGGCCTTGGTTTTTAGTCTTGTGTTTACTCCATGTGCTCCTGCAATGAGGATGTCATTTCAGCCTGCACTTCCTGTTCAATAGCCGACACACCCCCAAACAGTCTTTGCAGCCAATCAGAGAGGATAAGAGCACCCTCCACCCTGTGACTGACACACACACACACACACAAAGTCAAAGCTTTTAGTTGTTTAAGAAGCGACCCCATTAAACGAACCAATGAAAAGCAAATATTTTGCACTTCCCAGTGGCACAACTACAACAGTAAAGCTAGAAACCGTATTCAAACCAACAGATGGGTTCCCTCTTGATACAAAAACATTGAAGCATTTCATGTTTCATTACAAAACAAACACACCTTTACTCACTAAGACTCATGATCTGAGCGGTCAGGGTGCGTTTGTTTACATTAATGTTAATGTGACGGCGACACATTTGGCTAGAAAGCTTCACAACTAATAAGATAATCGGCCTGGAACTGTTTGAGACTGTTGAGCAGCCAAAAAGACACTCATGTGGGGGAAAAAATAGTGTTTTAAAGTTTGGATATTTTAGAAAGCAAGCTCTACCACAGAATGACAACATGACTATGTGAAATATCAAAAGGAACTTTCCTTTTTTTTTTTTACATTTTCTAACTAGCTTGTAGGCCAAATTAAGCTAAGTTTACTAACAAACTAACAAATTAAAAACATTTATAGTTTCACAGCTCAAGTGGAGAAACATTGGCTTATTATGTAACAGCTTCACCGTCCAAACTAAAGGTTTACAGTGCACTAAACCAAAGCTACCAGGCTCTGATTAGGGGTGCCATGACTAACTTTGTATCCCCGTTTGAACATGGAGATTGTTATAAATTTGGACTATGAACTATTAAAAGAATTCGTAGTTATGTGTTCATGTAGCCTGTATATAATTTATAGATGTTTTAAAGTTTGATTTTGGTGTCCTGTAAAGGGGGTGAAACATACTTTAACGGGGATACTTAACTAAATGGTTTAGGGCAAAAATACATTTCTGATCTTCTGCTATATGTTATGAACCATCCAGACCTCTCAGGTCATCTGGATCAGGTCTGCTTAGTGTCCCCAGAGTCAAAACTAAACATGAAGAAGCAGCGTTCAGTTTTTATTCACCAAATATTTGGAACAAGCTCCCAGAAACCTGCAGGACCGCTCCAACTCTGAGTTCTTTCAAATCAAAGCTTTCCTGTTTGCTGCTGCTTTTATTAAACCAGATAATGATCTTATACTGCACTAGAGCTTTACTCTTGTGTGTTATACTCTATTTTAAAGCTTTTATCCTAGCTTTTAATTTTTTTGCTTGTTTTTACTTTCTAATCTATAGTGTTTTTATAGCTGTTTTAATTATGTCTAGATGTTCTTTTGCACTTTGTCTTAATGTTCTTGAATGTTTATGTAAAGCACTTTGAATTGCCCTGTTGCTGAAATGTGCTCTACAAATAAAGCTGCCTTGCCTTGCACTTTTATTTTTAGTTTGTTTTTATTTTCTAATATTTAATGTTTTTTATGTTTTTATGTTAACTGTTTTAATTATGTCTTAATATTCTTTTGCACTTTGTCTTAATGTTCTTGAATGTTTATATAAAGCACTTTGAATTGCCCTGTTGCTGAAATGTGCTCTACAAATAAAGCTGCCTTTTACTCTTGTGAATTATACTCTATTTTAGCTTCTATCCTAGCTTTTATTTTTATTATTTTTAATTTATTTTCTAATCTTTTAATAACTGTTTTAATTATGTCTTAATGTTCTTTTAAATCAAAGCTTAAAACTTTCCTGTTTGCTGCTGCCCTTTATTAAACCCAGATAGTGATCTTATACTGCACTAGAGCTTTTACTCTCGTGTGTTATACTCTATTTTATAGCTTCTATCCTAGCTTTTATTTTTAGGTTGTTTTTATTTTCTAATCTTTAATGTTTTTTATGCTTTTATAGCTGTTTTAATTATGTCTTAATGTTCTTTTGCACTTTGTCTTAATGTTCTTGAATATTTATGTAAAGCACTTTGAATTACCCTGTTGCTGAAATGTGCTGTACAAATAAAGCTGCCTTTTACTCCTGTGTGTTATATTCTATTTTAGCTTCTACCCTAGCTTTTATTTTTAAATAAATTAAATTGATTTTATATAAACCCAGATAATGATCTTATACTGCACTATAACTTTTACTCTTGTGTGTTATACTCTATTTTAGCTTCTACCCTAGCTTTTATTTTAAGCTTGTTTGAATGTTTATGTAAAGCACTTTGAATTGCCCTGTTGCTGAAATGTGTTCTACAAATAAAGCTGCCTTGCCTTGCACTTTTATTTTTAGTTTGTTTTTATTTTCTAATATTTAATGTTTTTTATGCTTTTATAACTGTTTTAATTATGTCTTAATATTCTTTTGCACTTTGTCTTAATGTTCTTGAATGTTTATATAAAGCACTTTGAATTGCCCTGTTGCTGAAATGTGCTCTACAAATAAAGCTGCCTTTTACTCTTGTGAATTATACTCTATTTTAGCTTCTATCCTAGCTTTTATTTTTATTATTTTTAATTTATTTTCTAATCTTTTAATAACTGTTTTAATTATGTCTTAATGTTCTTTTAAATCAAAGCTTAAAACTTTCCTGTTTGCTGCTGCCCTTTATTAAACCCAGATAGTGATCTTATACTGCACTAGAGCTTTTACTCTCGTGTGTTATACTCTATTTTATAGCTTCTATCCTAGCTTTTATTTTTAGGTTGTTTTTATTTTCTAATCTTTAATGTTTTTTATGCTTTTATAACTGTTTTAATTATGTCTTAATGTTCTTTTGCACTTTGTCTTAATGTTCTTGAATATTTATGTAAAGCACTTTGAATTACCCTGTTGCTGAAATGTGCTCTACAAATAAAGCTGCCTTTTACTCCTGTGTGTTATACTCTATTTTAGCTTCTACCCTAGCTTTTATTTTTAAATAAATTAAATTGATTTTATATAAACCCAGATAATGATCTTATACTGCACTATAACTTTTACTCCTGTGTGTTATACTCTATTTTAGCTTCTATCCTAACTTTTATTTTAAGCTTGTTTGAATGTTTATGTAAAGCACTTTGAATTGCCCTGTTGCTGAAATGTGCTCTACAAATAAAGCTGCCTTGCCTTGCACTTTTATTTTTAGTTTGTTTTTATTTTCTAATATTTAATGTTTTTTATGTTTTTATGTTAACTGTTTTAATTATGTCTTAATATTCTTTTGCACTTTGTCTTAATGTTCTTGAATGTTTATATAAAGCACTTTGAATTGCCCTGTTGCTGAAATGTGCTCTACAAATAAAGCTGCCTTTTACTCTTGTGAATTATACTCTATTTTAGCTTCTATCCTAGCTTTTATTTTTATTATTTTTAATTTATTTTCTAATCTTTTAATAACTGTTTTAATTATGTCTTAATGTTCTTTTAAATCAAAGCTTAAAACTTTCCTGTTTGCTGCTGCCCTTTATTAAACCCAGATAGTGATCTTATACTGCACTAGAGCTTTTACTCTCGTGTGTTATACTCTATTTTATAGCTTCTATCCTAGCTTTTATTTTTAGGTTGTTTTTATTTTCTAATCTTTAATGTTTTTTATGCTTTTATAACTGTTTTAATTATGTCTTAATGTTCTTTTGCACTTTGTCTTAATGTTCTTGAATATTTATGTAAAGCACTTTGAATTACCCTGTTGCTGAAATGTGCTCTACAAATAAAGCTGCCTTGCCTTGCACTTTTATTTTTAGTTTGTTTTTATTTTCTAATATTTAATGTTTTTTATGTTTTTATGTTAACTGTTTTAATTATGTCTTAATGTTCTTTTGCACTTTGTCTTAATGTTCTTGAATATTTATGTAAAGCACTTTGAATTACCCTGTTGCTGAAATGTGCTCTACAAATAAAGCTGCCTTTTACTCCTGTGTGTTATACTCTATTTTAGCTTCTATCCTAGCTTTTATTTTTAAATAAATTAAATTGATTTTATATAAACCCAGATAATGATCTTATACTGCACTATAACTTTTACTCTTGTGTGTTATACTCTATTTTAGCTTCTATCCTAACTTTTATTTTAAGCTTGTTTGAATGTTTATGTAAAGCACTTTGAATTGCCCTGTTGCTGAAATGTGTTCTACAAATAAAGCTGCCTTGCCTTGCACTTTTATTTTTAGTTTGTTTTTATTTTCTAATATTTAATGTTTTTTATGTTTTTATGTTAACTGTTTTAATTATGTCTTAATATTCTTTTGCACTTTGTCTTAATGTTCTTGAATATTTATGTAAAGCACTTTGAATTGCCCTGTTGCTGAAATATGTTCTACAAATAAAGCTGCCTGGCCTTGCACTTTTATTTTTAGTTTGTTTTTATTTTCTAATATTTAATGTTTTTTATGTTTTTATGTTAACTGTTTTAATTATGTCTTAATATTCTTTTGCACTTTGTCTTAATGTTCTTGAATGTTTATGTAAAGCACTTTGAATTGCCCTGTTGCTGAAATGTGCTCTACAAATAAAGCTGCCTGGCCTTGACTTTCAGTTTTAGTTTTAGTTTGTTTTTATTTTCTAATCTTTAATGTCTTTATGTTTTAATTATGTCTTAATGTTCTTTTGCACTTTGTCTCTATGTTCTTGAATGTTTATGTAAAGCACTTTGAATTGCCCTGTTGCTGAAACGTGCTGTACAAATAAAGCTGCCTTGCCTTACTCTAAACAACCATCCAGCCACCGACAGGTAGCAGCTATGCTAACCGCCTGCCTGCACTCACTCTCTGGGTAGCGCCAGTGGCGGCGCCCCTCTCCGCTGGAACACCCCGTCAACGAACACGCCGTTCTTGCCCAAGCACCGGAGGGAGAAGCCCGGCTGGCTGTCGTCTCCGTCGCCGTTGTCGTTGTTGTCGCTGTAGGTGACCTGCAGGTGTCGCCGTGAAATGAAGCTCGAGTGACCCATGTTGATGTCCACGGAGCCGTGAGACGAGTTCCGGCCTATGGTGACCGTCCTCTGGCGCATCACGAACTCAAAGTCCCGGCCCTCGAGTCTGGCCAGGGCCTGCGGAGCAGGACAAGCGAGGCGCACGGGGAAAAGCCCGGCGGTGTTGTTGTTGCCTGGGCCGACGCCGCCGCTACGGGCTTCCATCATCATCGGAGGACCCAGGAGGGCGAGCGACGGCTGGTGGTGGTGGTGGTAGGAGTGCGAGGTCACCGCGACGCGGACGGGACTGCATGGTGCCGACTGGAGAGCCAGCAGAGCTCGGGCTCCGGTGTCGTCCCGGTAGTCTGCCATCTTCTTTCCGGAGGGGTCAACACACTCACAACACACACACACACTTTACTTCTCTCGCACACACACACACAGCAGAGAGAGAGAGTTGCAACGTGAGTTTTTCGGGGCCAGGGCACTTGTTCGCTCCGTGGCTGACGGAACAACATGGAGTCCGAGATCCGAGTGCAAGAAGTGGACCGGAGTCTGCAGCAGCAGGACCGGGACTGGTTGCTGCTGGTAGTGATGTGTAGGTCGCGAACGAGCAGGTTCAAAGAGCCGGCTTAAGTGAACGATAATGGTACGTGTCCACAGGCTCCGCAATTTCCACCTTCCCCATTCATTGTCTATGTAAGCAGCCGTGCAGCCGTGCAATCCATTCTCTTCATGGCGAAAAAAAGCCATAGTATAGTATGTCGAAAAAATAAAAAAAAAGCCATAGTATAGTATGTTTAAAAAATTAAAAAAGTTATAGTATAGTATGTCGAAAAAATGAAAAAAAGCCATAGTATGGTATGTTGAATTTTTTTTTAAAAGTCAGTATAGTATGTTTAAAAAATGTAAAGTCACAGTACAGTATGTCGAAAAAATTAAAAAAGTCATAGAATAGTATGTCGAAAAAAAGAAAAAAAAGTCATAGTATAGTATGTCGAAAAAGTAAAAAAAAAAAAAAAAAAATTCATAATATAGTATGTCGAAAAACTAAAAAAAGTCACAGTACAGTGTTTTGAAAAAATGAAAAAAGTCATGGAATAGTATGTCTAAAAAATGTGAAGTCATCGTATAGTATGTCGAAAGAATGAAAAAGCCATTGCATAGTATGTCAAAAAACAAAAAAAAGAGTGATAGTGAAAAAGAGTAAAGTATTTAAAAAAAAATTAAAAAAAGCCATTGTATAGTATGTCGAAAAAAGTCATAGTATGTAGTAGAAACGGAGCGTCGCAACGCCCGCTCCTCATTTGCATAAAGTTGAGGGCTCGTCTACTTTATGTAAATCACGGGCGTCCGACGCGACTCGCCGCCTCTCGAAACTCCCGAGAATCTTTTAAAATAAACGTTGTCGATCCAAAATAAAGACAGATTCAGCAACTGCATGGCTTATTTCTCGCCTCAAATGTTTTGAAGAAACACATTTCGGTGAAATATTTTCGTGAAATAAGAGAAGAAAGTTTCCAAACGAGCCATAACAGTTTTTTTTTTTTTTTTTTTATTAATTCAAGGCAGAATGATAGGATGATCCTCTCCGCGCCACGGGCACTCCATGCAGTGACTGTGACTGAATGTTGTGTTAATGACGTCCGTGCGACCAATCAGGTGATGACAGACAAGGAGGACATGTCATCAAGCAGGGAGGGGCGGCGCGCTGACGATCTACAGGTACAGAGCAGGAGGGAGAGGAGGAGAGAAAGAGAGAGGAGTGCGGTGCGCGAATAACAGACAAGTTGAGTGATAATCGGAAACGAAGCAGCATGTAAAATTACGGTATTCTGGAAATTATAAGGTTCAGTATAATTATATTTAATAATTTAAGTGATATATGTGCACACATACTAATCATAGGTCAAAACAGCTAAAGCCAAATTTGGCTGAATTATAAAAAGGCAGAGAAAGAGCCGTTTGGGAGCTGAAAGAGCCGGATCTTCTTGGTGAGCCAAATGATCTGGCTCACTAAAAAGAGCCGTAATTCCCATCACTAGGTGCTGCGTTCATGGCCTCCTCGTAAACTGCTGCTTCAAGGATAAAAAAATAATACAAGACTCGACAGTCAATGCAGAACTTGGGTCTAACAAACACAATAAACCAATTCCCTGTCTTGTTTTGTATATTTTCCTTGTGCTAATAAAATAAAAAGGGTCCAGCCGATCTTCTTCATGTTATAACTATTCAACAAAACCACGTTTATGCTTCTTCTTCGTCAACATTATTGCCATCCTGCCTGCAGGTTCTTCCCTGAACGCCACATCCGGGCACCTCGGCCCTGATAGGTTGCAGTTCATGACGTCACACCAGGAAACTGCAGGTTGAGTTCAGTGCATGGATGTATCATGGGATGTATGGTTCAGTAGTTTCTCCAGATTTATTATCTACTGTGGTGTTATTCAGAAATGCCAATTCATTAGTTTCACTTTCCTGGATTGCAGATCTGAATAAGTTTAAATCAGTGCAAATGGTTCTCTGAATTAAACAAAAATATAAAAAAAAAACTAAATTGATAAATCCCACAAGTTACTAAAAGACACTAAATTGAATGAATTGTGATTACTTAATTGGCCTTTAATAATGCTCATTATAACAGTCTTTTAATCATGGATTTTATCTTGGTCTCTGTCTGTGGATGTGTGTGATTTTGTTGTCTGTACTGTTGACCTGTTTTTATTCTGCCTATGTCTGTAAAGCACTTTGGTCAGCTCATATTGTTTTAAATGTGTTATAGAAATTAATTTGACTTGACTTGACTTGACTTGACTTGACTAATATATATCCATGGGGATTACAGTTCTTTATGTTATTTTTATCCCACAGTTTGAAGATAACTGAAAAATGGTGCATTTAATTGACAGGTCTGGTATAATTTTACAGCTATTTTCAGCAGATAACCTGTGAAATTTTCCTCAATCCCATCCTCAAGTACATGTGGTGTCCGCAGTGTAGCTGTATATATACAGTATATGTCTATGGCTGGTTTGCCCACCTCAGATTTCTTTTTTTTTCTTTTTTTTTATCTCTACCCTCTGTTTATAAACATGGAAAGAACAAGGTGGTTGAAAAACGTGGATAATGGATCTATGAAGTAGCAGGAGCATATGAGCAATGAGCAAAAAATGAAAACAGATCATCCACAGGAGAGCGCTGTTGTGATATAAAACAGAGACACAGGCACACACACAGTAATTACAACAATATCACAGCAGGCCACATAATGCACATTATTATTGAAATATCTGGTAAAACATTAACTCCCCGCCTGCCCTGGCTGATATCTAAATGAACCCTCTTTATTATTTTTATTTCAGTCCCATATTTCACACAGAGTGGAAAGAAATACCTGAACACCTGCCAAATATAATGAAAGCCTGTGCAATCAGCCTACAGTAAATATCAGTCAAGCTTTTGTTATCAGAGAGGTGTTGATTTAACTGTATAGTTAAGCTACGAGACAATAGCGGGTGGTGCTGTTGTGCATATATATTGTAAGATGTTTTTTGTTATTTTGTCCACCTGCCATCTGGGAAAGAAATGTTCCTCATATTTTTAAAACTTCTTTGTAAGTATCAAAATTAAAAGTTATGATTTTGTTGTACAGCCAAATTTTGATCATTTGTAGCCCTTATAAGTTGTATGTTTTATTTATTTATTATTTATTTATTTGCACATATATAAAATTGCACAAAATTCAGTCAATGAAAAAAAAAAAAAAGAATTGTAACAGGAGAGGTCAAGAAGCCACAGGCTTATACAAAGGACCTCCCCCCAACCCCAGGAGAAAAAAACAATAACAAAAAAAAGGAAGAAAGATCTAAACTAACATAATTTAAAAAAAACAACAAAAGTTAAACAACAACAAGAAATACACAAGATGTGCAGAAAAACCTAACCAAACAGTGTAAAACAATCCAATAAAAAACAATGAAATACATACAAAAAACAGTACAGAAGAAAAGAAAGTATATCTTAACATATCAAAAGATAATTAGACATCATTAATTAAATGTGATGATAATTTCCCTTTAAAATGTTCTAAGGATAACGAGCTCTTGATAACATGTATTTTTGGTGTTCCTTATTTGTACACCCCGATATCTGATGTTTTGTTTTGTAAAAAGGCAGGTGAAGATGATTAACCTGTCTAGTATTATGTGAATGAATTTGAGAATTAGATTTAAAGAAGTTGCTTAACGATGATGGTAAAGAAGAAGGCAAGAACATATATTTATATATAAACACACATATCTGATGAATATTTATGTCATTAACTGAAAGAATGTTCAGTTTCCTGAAGAGTGGAGCATATTGCCATAACAGTCATCAAATCACATGTAAGAATGACAATGCACATGAGAAAAATCCAACCTATCCTTTATTGTGAACACAGGCTTTACAAATTACCCATTTGTCACTCAGTTTAGGATGAATATTGATAGAAGCTCTGACAGAAAAAAAAAAAGAGAGCTAACTGTTGTGCATATGATGGTAAAAATGGACATTGTGTTTATTCACAATAGGTCTGTATGCAACATAGTTAAAATGATTATCCTTTATCTTGTTGTTGTTAGTTTGAGGATTCAGAACGCGGCACCAGCTTCAGTTTGATTGGTCGTTTTGGCATCAGCAGGCCCTGGATGTCCATCTCAAAGGGGATCTGGCAGGAAATTAAATAATTAAGGTGATAGACATAATGGTGAACAAAGTCAACAATGTATGAAACACACAAACAACTGGCAGCATTGCAGAATGTAGAAACCGCATGCAAGGCTTTTGATCTTTGAACAGACAAACCTTTACAACACTCAACATTGGTTATCTTTGCCCTTATATAACCCTCAATATCCCAATCAAACTAGCAATAAATAACATTTGGACAGTGTAACTCATACACCATAAAAAAGGATTACTCATTCTCCATAAAAAAAAAAAAGCAATAACAAGCAGTGTAAAGATGGACATCTGTGGTCTCACCTCAGTCTCATTACACACAGAGAAGCTGAATTTCTGCAGGATCTCCACCACTGCTAGCCTCATCATCATCAGAGCAAATCGCATCCCAATGCAGTTCCTTGGTCCTGCCCCGAAAGGCATGTACGTGTACGGATCAATAGCCTCCTTGTTTTCCTTGCTGAACCTGAGGGCACACACACACACACAATAATGTATCAATAACAGAAATGAGGCAATGACCTGCAGAGCTCAGGTCCTTTCTGTGGTAAACCTGGTAAACCTAAACATATAAATTCTTTCCATACCTCTCAGGTTTGAACACCTCAGGCTCGGGCCACACTTCAGGGTCCCGGTGAATGGGCCATGTGGGTACCAAGATAATCATATCTTTTGGAATCACAAGGCCGTTTATCTCCACAGTCGCTTTGGCCACGCGCTCCAGACGTGGGGCAATGGGGTACAATCGGAGAGACTCGTTGATGACGCTGTCTAGATACTCCATCTGCATCAGAGCCTGGTACTCAATAGGACCCTGCACAAACACAAAGACACACACATGACAAGACCGCCACTCTGTCATATTAGGCAAAGTTAGGAGCGACAAGGAGCGCTGAAGGGATAGGCTACAATGATGGTTGATTGAGGTACTGAGGTTAAAAAACACTG